>NC_068379.1:28925102-29125102 GCF_023724105.1 Carassius gibelio | reverse complement strand
ATAAAAAAAGAAGCTATGTTTTAAAAAAAAAATTAATATTTGTAATAACAATATACACTACTGGTCAGTAATTTGGGGTCAGTAATTTTTTTTCTTTCTTTTTTTTTTTTAATAAAATCAATACTTTTATTCAGCAAGGATGTGTTAAATTGATAAAAAATTGATAGTAAAGAAAATATATTATTAGAATATATATAATTAGAAATTGTTTTTTAACCTTTTATTCATCAAATATATTAGACAGCAGAACTGTTTCCAACACTCATAATAAATCAGAATATGAGAATGATTTCTAAATGATCATGTGATTGACTGGATGTTACATGTGACACTGAAGGCTGGAGTAATGATGCTGAAAATTCAGCTTTGCATCACAGGAATAAATTATTTTGTTAAAGTATATTCAAATCGAAAACTTTTATTTTAAGTTGTAATAATATTTCACTATATTACTGTTTTTTCTGTATTTTTGACCAAATAAATGCAGGCTTGATGAGCAGAAGAAACTTCTTTCAAAAACATTAAACATAGTAATGTTTCCAAACTGTTGGTCTGTACTGTATATATATATATGTGTGTGTATGTGTGTGTGTGTGTGTGTGTGTGTGTGTAAATGTATTGAATTACTTTTACCTATCCTGGCATTGCCAGTGATCCTATTGAGTTGTTCGAGTAATTTATTCCCCAGATTTTTCACATTCTCCAAATCATCTTTCATGGAGTATGAGAGATCCATTAGGTAGTAGAGATCTACTGGATAGCCTTGTGCCCTTCTGAAATGTAGTTGAAAAGTGTAGGGCATCCCTGAGAAAACAACACATTCAGTCACATCTATTCTCTTCTGAAAGTCAGATTCAAACTTAAATTAAAAAGGAAAGTTGTTTCGGTTAAGCTATACAGTAAAGTTGTAAGAATGTAACACACCTGGTCTAAGATCCAGCTGTATTTCTTGTGGTTGGATCTGCACTGGATTTTTACCAGCAGACAGGGGCTTGTCCGCTTTTTTTGTAAAATCGTTTTTAGGATCTATTATGCCGTTGGGTGAACATCCTTTTTCTTTAAGCGAAGTATATGTGTCACAGCGTGCTGCTTCCTGCTCCCCCGTCTTGGTGAAATTCTGTTGTTAAATATGACAGACAGTATTATGTGAAGGAGATTTTTTTTACTTGAAAAAGCTGTTGACTATTGAACAAACCAACATTGGAAATTCAAATTTGACAGTGGAATGTTAGAAATCAAAGAGTTGACAATGAATAGTAAAAGTTGCAAGCTCCTGTTAGATTGTCTGGCTCCAAAGACATTTTGAGGCTTTTTTTTTTTTTTTTTGCAATCAATACAATTGCATTTAAAAGGTACTTCTTGATCATTTGAGTGCTTTTGAGCAAGAAGTGATCGTTGGAGTTTGAGGCACTAAATAGCAAGCGAGATTTTCAAAAGTGTAACTTTGTTTTTGTTTTTTATCTATGAATTTATCATCAGTTGTTACTAGTGAATTGTTGAGCCATATTTATTATACTTTTCTGTGTTATTGTGGTATTTTCTGAAAAACATGTACTGAACCTAAACAGCATGTACAAACTGGCCACTTTAAATATAATCTAAATTCTTAGTCAGAATAAGCTGCTATACGTTGGCTAAGTGGACCAGATTTTATGCTGCATGTCAAATTGAGTTCAGACAGTAATATATTTGACTAAAATTAAATGGTGTTTCTGAAAATCAAATTCAGTAATATGAACAAAAGAGCCATTGAGCAGCACTTACCAAGTCTTTACACCAGGCACAGCCAGGCCCAGACCTGATGCACTCTCCACATGTGTTCACTGAACCTTTCAAGCATTGTTCAGTGTAGACTGCAACAAAAAGTTTAAACTTCAGTTATGTCTTGAAACAGTCTATTTTTTTGTTTTGTTTGTTTTTGTTTTTCATGATTCAGTATCCTGGATATTTGCTCTGCTATGATTAATGTAGTTACAATACATAAATACAAAATACATTTATTTGTGAGACATAGGCTTTCTTCCAAAACCTAGTGTGTGTGTGTGTGTGTATGTGTATATATATATATATATATATATATATATATATATATATATATATATATATATATATATATATATATATACAATACAGACCAAAAGTTTGGAAACATTGCTATTTTTAATGTTTTTGAAAGAAGTTTCTTCTGCTCATCAAGCCTGCATTTATTTGATCAAAAATACAGAAAAATATATAATATTGTGATATATTATTACAATTTAAAATAATTGTTTTTAAATGTATTATCCTTTAAATTATCATTTATTTCTGTGATGCAAAGCTGAATTTTTAGGATCATTATCACATGATCCTTTAGAAATCATTCTAATATGATGATTGATTATCAAAGTTGGAAACAGTTCTGCTGCTTGATATTTGTTCAGAACATGTGATACTTTTTTAGGATACGTTGATGAATAATAATAAAAAAGAAGCTATGTTTTTAAAATATAAATATTTGTAATAACAATATACACTACTGGTCAGTAATTTGGGGTCATTAATTTTTTTTCTTTCTTTTTTTCTAAATGAAATCAATACTTTTATTCAGCAAGGATGTGTTAAATTAATAAAAAGTGATAGTAAAGAAAATGTTTTATTAGAATATAGATTATTATATTATTTTTATTTTGAATAAATGCAGTTTCTTTTTAACCTTTTATTCATCAAATATATTACGACAGCAGAACTGTTTCCAACACTCATAATAAATCAGAATATGAGAATGATTTCTAAATGATCATGTGATTGACTGGATGTTACATGTGACACTGAAGGCTGGAGTAATGATGCTGAAAATTCAGCTTTGCATCACGGGAATAAATTATTTTGTTAAAGTATATTCAAATAGAAAACTATTATTTTAAGTTGTAATAATATTTCACAATATTACTGTTTTTTCTGTATTTTTGAAAAACATTAAAAAAAAGTAATGTTTCCAAACTTTTGGTATGTACTGTGTGTATATATATATATATGTATATATATATATATATATATATATATATATATATATATATATATATATATATATATATATATATATATATATGTATATATATATATATATATATATATATGTATATATATATATATATATATATATATATATATATATATATATATATATATATATATATATATACACAGTATACAGACCAAAAGTTTGGACACATCTTCTCATTTAAAGAGTTTTCTTTATGTTCATGACTATGAAAATTGTAGAGTCACACTGAAGGCATCAAGGGCTATTTGACCAAGAAGGAGAGTGATGGGGTGCTGCGCCAGATGACCTGGCCTCCACAGTCACCGGACCTGAACCCAATCCAGATGGTTTAGGGGTGAGCTGGACCGCAGACAGAAGGCAAAAGGGCCAACAAGTGCTAAGCATCTCTCGGGGAACAAAGCTAAAGGTGGCTACTTTGAAGAACCTACAATATGACATATTTTCAGTTGTCTCACACTTTTTTGTTATGTATATAATTCCATATATAATTCCACGTGTGTTAATTCATAGTTATGATGCCTTCAGTGTAAATCTACAATTTTCATAGTCATGAAAATAAAGAAAACTCTTTGAATGAGAAGGTGTGTCCAAACTTTTGGTCTGTACTGTATATATATATATATATATATATATATATATACACACACACACACACACACACACACACACATATATATAAATACACACACACACACACACACACACACACACACACACACACACACACACACACACATATATATATATATATATATATATATACACACACACACACACACACACACACACACGTAGAACCAGGTTTTGGAACAGAGATATAATTCTTAATTCTTCAAACAAGAATAGGCTGTGTCCAAATCAAAAAAAAAAAAAAAACTGTGCTCTTCTGAAACTGGTTTCCAATTGGCTTTCAATCCATCATAACATAGGCCACCAGTTTTTGTTTTGTTTTTTTGTACAAACTGCTAGCACAGGATTGTGGAATATCGGCAGTGAAGGAGGTTATTACCACAGGCAGTATTTTTCAGGTTTTGGACACTGTGAATCAAGTTCAATCAAGGGCATCTGCACAAGATGCATGCAGTGTACGTACCCTGTCTTCCCACCAACAACAGCAGAAGGCCCCTCAGACACACTGCCTGAAGCATTTCCTAGTGTAAAACAGTATTCTTTTTTATCATAGTTCCTCATATTTCAGCTTCCTAAACAACTATTGAAAATGATGGAAATGAGCTTGTCTGTGCTATCTCTTTGACAATGCAAAAAAACATTTCCTATACATGTGCAGTTTTGCAGCAAGCGTGCATTGAACAGAAAAGTGTGACTTTGAAAAAAGCAGATGTTTTTTTTTTTTTTCAGCATAAGTCAGAATGATGTGGCTGACACCTCTCAGACAAATGACTGCCATAGATGGTCAAATGACCTGTGTGCTTGACATTTATTGGCTCAAAGTTGTTTTACTGAATCACCCACTGAAACATGGCTAATTTTATCACACAGAGCTATATTTTCACTGTTGGTTCTACAGCGAGGTGCTTTTCACCACTTTCCGCATTGTCAAATGCTTACAGGAACATAAAGACATGCTGGTTTTATGACTTTGTTTTATATGCTTATTCATACTGTCAAGCTCAAAACATTATCAAGTGTATACTTTTATCATATTTTTTAACTGTATAAATTGCCATCCATTTTGTTGCAACTCAGCAACTCAGACATTTTGGTTAATGTTTCATTTGTTGTTAATAAAATAACAACAAATGTGTTGGAATTCCTTTAATAATGTGCCTTTAGTTATGATCTAGTTATTTATCTTTAACATCTAAAGTCCTCCATGAATTTAATAAATGCAGTTGATATTGCCATTTATACAAATCTTTATAATTAATTTATCCTTACTATGTGAAGTGAGAAAATAGTTTAGAATTAAACGATTAATGTAAATCAATATTAATATTTGGTTCATCCTTGATAATACTCGGTTTGAGTAGATTAGTGAACTAACGGTTGAGCAGATACAAACTATGAAACTGTTTCTTAAAGCTAAAGTTACTGTTTTTAAAACTGCAACAGATAAAAATGAATAAAGAATAAGTAATGTACAAAATGCACAAAATCAAGTATCAAAAAGACCTTACTTACTGTTGTCGAAATACAACGCCCTAGTGAGATTCAGCCGTGTGGCTATGAGATATTTTTTTTGGTTTCCTCAAACAGAACGCAGTTGCTTCAGAACTGAAAGAAAGTTAGCAAACTGCTTCATAAATGACAGGAAAGCAGAGAGGAAGTAGAGTGATGTAAACCATGAGAAAGAAAGGGCGCTGGGGTAACATGGGGATGAGACAATGCAAATCAAAACCATGTGTTCAACTAGAGTTTGAGCTAAAGTTTATAGTACAAATTCCAACAAACGAAAATGTTACCGAGCGCTAATGTGATAAGATATGTTAAGCTTGTTTTTTTTTTTGTTTTTTTTTTTTATGTTAGAAACTATCGTACTTCATTTTTTCATGACAGTTTACCTCCTTTTCTTTTGTCATTTACAGTTAAATTGACAGTTTCTTGCTGTTGTGCCTTGTAGATTTCCTACAAAAAAGAAACACTTGTTTGCTTTTCACTCTTAATAAAAGTTCTTCACTGGAATATGGTTCCATCAAGAACCTTTAAAGAGATAAATCAATCATAAATTAAAATTAAATCATCATTTACTCACCTTTGTGGTGAGTCTAATACAAAATGAGATTTTTAAATATATATGTTTTTTTATGTCCTTGCACGTCACATGGTACCACTCGGTGACACTTGTGCTTCTTTTTGAAAGCTTGATGCTGATTGCCACACCCATGACACTGTATGGACAAGCATGCGCTGAACTTTTTTTCCTTTTCTTTTTTTTTTATCTCCTTTTGTGGTCTGAAAAAGAAATGAAGGCATATGGCACTGGAACAACACAAGGGTGAGTAAATGATGATTTAATCTTCATTTTTGGGTGAACTATCCCTTTAACATCAGTGGATCCTCCAAGGTTCTTTGAAAAATGTTTATTCAGATTTTTAAATTGTTCTTTACACTTTTCAGAGCTGTTCACCAGAGGGTTATTTGAGGAACCTAAAATGGTTCATTATAAACATTGTACCTCTGCTTTAGTTTACTAGGAAACTTATTGTGGTACAGAAAGAATTGTTGGCTTTTGTATGATAAACCGCTTGTGATGTTCCTCATTTCTAGGTCATTAGTCTAAACACCTATGATAGCATGCGTTGTTAGTGTGTAGGCTAACAGTGGGTGTCACATGCAGTGCTTCTCAATCCGTGGAGTGCCCCCAGGTGGTCTGCAACTCTGGAAATTCTTCATAATAAGAAATATATGTTTGATTTGTCATGTTTTATTACTAATGCTTTTATTTTTTATTTTAATATAGTTCAATAAAAGGTATATGCAATATGTGGCATATGAACCATGAGGCATAAAATGTTGTTTTAAATTTAATTTGATATTGTTCAGTTTTTTTTTCTGCCCTTCTTTCTGTGATCTTGAATTCCTGAATAAGACTTTATTTTTGACTTTTCACATTTTTTGAGCATGATATAAAAAAATTAAACAAAACAAATTGCTTTATTAGTGTTTTTAAAGTAGATTGCAATATTTGAAATCATGTTTTACTGATTTTTTTTTTAAATAATGTTTGAATTTTATTGCATAACTTGAAGTACTATTATGTTCATTTCAGATTCCGTTCTGTTAGGATCCTTCCAGATCTGCAAAGGGCCAGTGTATGAACTCATGAGAGTCTCTGGGATTTATCCTCACTACATGAATACTGGAAGAATATTGGTAATAACCAAAATATAGTGTATGTTGTAAAATGTCAATAAGTTTATGCTCAAATAATTTATTTATTTATTTTTTTTGTATATGTGAACCACTGTGTTTAATTATATTTGGAAGATGTGGAGGTTGTATAGCCTGTCATTTTTGCTGCTTAGTAAAAAATTCTCAGCAAGCAAATACAAGATAAACATTACACTTGTCAAATGCTTACTTCCTGTGATGGTCACACCCTGAGCAGGACCACGGTTGTTTAACTTTGAATCATCCTACTCTACATCACTCTCTGCCTGTATGTGTGGTGGTTATAAAATGATGATTATCAGTTTCTCAAGAAGGAAGTAAAACCACAAATAGGGAACTAGCTTGTGTTGCTCTTTTCTAAATATTTTTTTTTTTTTTAAGTGGGTGGAGGGCGTTTGACACAGTCACCAGTCATAGCTAATGCAATATAACCTTTTGACTAAACCATTAACTGTCATTCGACATGAGTTTTTGAAGAAGATTTGCAATTTCTGGGCTTTTTGTGGCACCAATCAGAACTGCAGTCTTTTCTGGGTGGCCTCAACCAATGGTGTGAGTTTGACAAACAACAGTAGACAGGAGAATGTTTTTCTATTGGATACACAGAAATTTCACACTTCACAGTTTAAAATTTATGTATTTCTGCAGATAATTTACCCCCCCCCCCCCCCATCATATTTACATTTATGCATTTAGCAGGTGCTTTTATCCACTTACATTCAGGATTTTTACCGGTATTTTCCAGATTTTGTTAAACTACCCTAATAAGCTATACCCAGATATCACTTTGTCATAAGTGAGATTTAAACTATTACTGACCTCACAGTCATTATCTGGAGAGCTGTAAAAAAAAAATTAAAAAAATAAATAAATAAAAAGGAAAGAAAGAAAGAAAAAAAGAATATATATATATTGTTTTATTCCAGTGTGCTAGGACACATATATTAGGTGCATATTTCACCCATGTCAAGAATAAAAGCCTATATAGTTTACCAAAAATATACAACATAAAAAAAAATACAACAATGCACATTTCAACATTTCAAATGTAAGCATTTTACAAAAAAACAAAACAAATAAAAGTATTGAAACAGCCACATACTGTGTGTTGAGAAAACCAAACACTTTTGATGGGACTGGCATGCTATTTTCACAGCACATTATGTTTTAGGGAGATTGAACTTTGAAATAACAGAGTACTTCTGAATTGTTGTGGGAAAATAGCACCATCTACTGAGAGGTGTGGGCACGGTGGAGTAAGCCACTCAGTCATAATGTTGATTAAATTAAAACACACAAAGTGCAAGTACTTTAAATAATACACTAATTTGGCTAGTTTTCTCAACAACACTGTATTCAGTATTCATGATTTGTGACTTGCATGCTTCACTATTTCCTGTTTAACAACAATGCAGTGATGCCAGTTTATCTATATACAAACAATCAGATTTTAAGTATATTTAAGGTAAATTAATGAACTCATCACAAGTAATTAATCTAAGTTTAGATTAAGTGGTATAAAATAAAAAAAATACTTGATGTTTGTTGTTTGTTATTTAAAAATCTTTTGCTTTTGTAGGGGAGTAAAGCATGCTCACTCAAATGAACTGCAATTCTTAAAAGTCCCAGTGAGTCAACACCCCACTCACACTATTAACCAGTGCTGTTAGTAGCTTGGTAAAAAAAAACCATTTGCAACATCAACGTGTATGATGCATAATGTGTTAAAATGTGTTCTGAGTTTTGTAGTACATTCCAACCTTTAATTGGAAGATCATCCAAGAGTTTTAAAGAAGCAGTTGTGGTGCATAGGCATTGCACTGAGGGGGAGAAAAATCACCACTGAAATTACTGAAAAGCCTCGTGGTCAAAGAGCTTCCTATTGTTTGGTAGTGGGGGATCTTTCAGTTCTGCAGTCTTTGCAGAACTATTCATGTTATCACGTACAACTTAAAACACCTGAACAAAGTACAGATGAAGTGATATTGAAGAGGAAGTTAAAATCAGTCATTTTCTCCTATTAAATTTGGGTAATACACAGATGTTACTTATTGAAAAAAAAAAAGTAGAATCTGTTGGATTACAATTTGCAACTAGGCTGATAATGTTACTTCCTCTTCAGTCAAAAATCTGGGTGTTACTTTAGACAGCAACTTGTCTTTTGAAAATCATATTTCCCATGTTACAAAAACAGCATTATTCCATCTTAGAAACATTTTATCTGTTTCTGATGCAGAAAAGCTAGTTCATGCATTTGTGACCTCTTGTAATGCACTTCTAGGTTGTCCTGCTTCTTCAATAAACAAACTGCAGGTAGTCCAAAATGCAGCAGCTAGAGTCCTTACCAGGTCAAGAAAATATGATCATATTACCCCAATTTTACAGTCTCTGCACTGGCTACATATAAAGTTCTGTATAATTTATCAAAAATTATTACTTACCTTCGAGGCCCTTAATGGTTTATCTCCTGCATACCTACAGTAACTAGTCTTCTACCACGCTACAATCCATCACGCTCCCTAAGTTCTCAAAACATTGTACTTTTGGTAATTCCTAGGATAGCAAAGTCCACTAAAGGAGGTAGATCTTATTCACACGTGACTGGCAAACTCTGGAATAGCCTTCCTGATAATGTTTGGGGTTCAGACACACTCTCTCTGTTTAAATCTAGATTAAAGACATATCTCTTTGGCCAAGTATTCAAATAATGCTAATCATAATCTTGTAATGCAGTTATATCTGATCAAATGCACATTATTATTCTTTAGCTTGGGTTAAACAAATTAATTTTACTTGGTTGGAACAGCAGCTACGCTAATTATGTCTTTTTCTCTCTCTCTCTCTCTCTCTCTCTCGGTTTCTCCAATGGTATTGACATCCAGTGAAATACAAAAGGATTTACACAAGCTCCAGTCTGGATCCAGAACACCTGAGAAGAGATGATACCAACCCCTCAGAAGACCTCAGATGATGCTAACCCTGAAACAACAAACAGAACTAACAAATTTTGCTACAAGTGTGATTATATCATATAATAATTGTCGTTAATAGTGTTCATTGTCTGTTTAATTATGTCTTTATGTTAATTATTCATATATTTCTTCCATATGTACAGAAACTAACAGTCACCACTGATAAGCTACTACTAAATATTGTAGAAACTTAATTTTCTGTAAAGTATAAGGTCTCTATGAACGTGCATCCGAAGTAAATCACATAAGTTACTTATAGGCAGAAGAATGCCTGCCTAAAGTGGACTATTAAAATAAATTGTTACCAAAGGCTTATTCTGGTTTGTTTACTAATTCACTATACATTTTTATATTGTGAGGGACACTTTGAACACTTTGTTTTTTAATCAATAAAAAGTTGCTGATAAGTGAACACAAGAGCATCATATATAAGCTACTGTCTTTATAAAGAACAGACAAAAAAAGCTACCTACCTTTGTGAGCAGAAGTATGAGCATCCAGCAATTAAATT
The DNA here is from genome assembly GCF_023724105.1 of Carassius gibelio. Classification (NCBI taxonomy): domain Eukaryota; kingdom Metazoa; phylum Chordata; class Actinopteri; order Cypriniformes; family Cyprinidae; genus Carassius; species Carassius gibelio. The sequence continues at coordinate 29,114,721 of NC_068379.1, read as the reverse complement.
CAACGACCAGTCAGTTCCTATGCTGAATGATCTGTCTAGCAGCTTGTTGAAAGAAGCATTTTTTTTATTTTTTTAGTATGACTTACAGTCTCCATTGTAATCACAAAAAAGTGCTTCGTGCTCTTTAAAGCTCACATGAATTTGTTGTAGATCGTTTGACACGTTATAGTGCTATGGAAGCCTGATAATACACAATTTACACACAAAACACTGCCATTGACTGACTTGATTTGCAAGGCAATTCCTCTGCTTTTAAATGCAGCCAGTCTATGTAGGTGTGCATTTGCACATTTGTATGATGAAATCCTCAATACTAACACATCTCCACTCTTCAGAGTTAATTAACCGCATATGAAAGTTGCAAATATCTGTCTCATTTCTCCAAGAATTCAATATTGCTGGTTTATCACTTTACAAACCATCAGGTCTTAAAATATATTTATAGTAAATCCATGATCTGATTTATCACCTAAACAACTTTAAATAATTGATCCGATGCAGTATTAAAGAGATTGCATGGGTTTGTTGTTTGACTGTCTGCAACTCTCTCAGAGAAAGTTGAAAAGGATCATGCAATCACGCAACAGGTCAAGCTGATTTGAAGAATAATTTTCACCAAATACGTAGGAGGAAAAATGCATGCATCCCCACATTTATGCAAACAAGAGTTAACCATTATGATCAACTAAAACTATCAGTCTGCTAAACTATCAAGTCAAACCAATCATAGTCAAGCAAGTTAATTCTCTCCACCCACAATTTAGACTAATAAATAAGGCCTTAACTCAATCATCAACACTGAACTCTTGGCTGCCGTCCCTGGGAAGAGCAGCTCCTTGAGTTTTCAACCCAGCAGTCATTCCTGAAACTGAGAACACCAGCTGCTCCTTAAGTTGAACGATGTGGTGGATTCTGCTTTTCTTAGAATGGCTTGTGGATTGGGCTCGTGGAACTTACTGGTATCTGTTTGGTAGAAGAAGTGGATTGTGCAAGGGGACCATCAGTCCTCCAGGCCCACTAGTTGTAGACCAAAACAAAAAGGACAGATTTCTTCGGAAAGGTATGTAAGCTTTAGTTTGCAGGTAGTGTTGTGCAAGTTGATGCTTCACAAACCTGTCATGGTGACCCCCAACCAGTGCACGTTTTGAATGTCTCCTTCATAGGCTGCACCCAGTTCATGTCTTGCGGTCTTTACTAATGAGCTCTTGAATTGAATCAGGTGTGTTAAATAAGGGAGAAAAACAAAAAATGCAGTGGTTGGGCATCCCCAGAAGGATTTGAGAAGCACTGGTGCAAGTGACCGTCTACTGCTAACTAATGTTACTTCATGGCTTATAGAGTTTGATGAATTTGAAGTACCCAAAAACTTGGACGTCATTGTGATTGGCAGTGGTATCGGAGGTTTGACAGCAGCTGCAATTTTAGCCAAACAAGGAAAGAATGTACTGGTGCTGGAGCAAGCTAAACAGGCAGGAGGCTTATGTAAGACCTTCACTGAGAAGGGCTTTGAGTTTGACTGTGGTAAGATGCCCTCAGTGATGTTTAAGCTGCATGATTATCAATAGCTTAGTGACTTGACTTCTCACTTACTCCATGAATGGTGTTTAACTATTTTTTTATCAGGCTTCCATTATATTGGACAACTTCATGAAAACGGCTTCCTGAAAGTTGCCCTGGATCTGATTACTGATGGCCAGGTGCATTTTGCTGAGCAGGGTTCCCATGTGGACACTGTTGTTATTGGTACAGGAACCCAGCGTAAAGAATACACCATTTACAGTGGCAAGAAGCAGATGGAAGCTCATCTTAAGAAGCAGTTTCCCAATGATACTAAAGCAGTGGAGGAGCTCTTCAAAATCATGAAGGTATTTGTTGAGTGCTCTTTTCACGCAGTACACTTGTATATGGCCTTTTTTAATATCCTGTAAACCGTCTCTTCCTTAGACCTGTTCCAAGAAGATTCATCTGCTATGTATGCTGAAGATGGTTCCACTCTGGTTCGCTCGTTTCATACTATGGAGTGGAATTGCTGATTTAATATCGCCAATTTTCCGGTACTCGCGCACTAGTACAACAGACATGGTCAAGTCTCTTACCAGCAACCAGGACCTCCTCACAGTGTTTTCTCAAATATTTTATGGTAAGCGGAGAATGCCTGCTCTTGTTCCCAACTTATTTTGCATTCAACATATTTGAGCATTTAATGATCAACTTTCTCCAAGGCGTCCCACCCAAAAACTCCAGCTGCATGGTGGATGCCCTCTTCCTGCACCACTCAAAGCGTGGTGTGTACTATCCAAAGGGGGGCGCTAGTGAGATCCCATATCACATTATCCAGGTTTTGGAGAAGCATGGAGGGAAGGTCCTTGTAAATGCTCCTGTGTCCACCATTCTAGTTGATGGAAAGCAAGGTGCATATGGTGAGTACAGAGCTTGTCCAAATACCCACACCTGTGATCTTTGCCACTTGATTGTGCATGCAAGACTGTCCCAGGTCTTTTTTTTTTTTTCTTTTTTTTTTATAACCAGTGTTGTAATGTTTTATTTACAACCTTCATGTCCAATAAGTTAATGAGAATCTCTACACTTGTGGTCTTCCTGCTCACTTGAACGTTTGTGCTTGATGCAGGAAATGCATCATCAAGTGTAAAGACCACAAGTGTGGAGGTTTATGAAGGTGTGATTGAGATTGTCATGTGACAATGCCACTTGTAAAGTTTGTGGGGATTGTGGTATCCATTACATACTGGGGCATCCAGTACCTACAGATGCATAAAACCAAGGTTATCAAATCCGTATTCTCTTTTGACCAGGAGTGACCGTGAAGGCCAGAGGTAAAGATGTTGAAGTTCTGGCTCCTGTGACCATTTCTGATACTGGTGTGTTTTCCACCTTCAAAAAGCTGCTTCGTCCAGAGGTTCAGGGAAATCTGGGTAAGTGGATGAATGTTTTCAGTTCCTTGAGCTGCTTATTGGTGTAAGTCATACCTTTTTGATGTGCTGTTATTGGGTAGCTTTTTCTGGGGTAATGTGTACATCCGCTTTTCCCAGAGGTCCAAGGCTATCTGCATACTCTGAAACCAGGCAAAGGATTTTTCCAGGTGTTTGCAGGCTTTAATGCAACTATGGAGGAACTGGGCATCTCTTCAACTAATGTCCGACTTTATAAGAGCAACAACATGGATGAGCTGTAGGTGCAAAAGTCCATTTAATCACCCCTTTTTCTGCACTTAAAATGCATCTCTTTTCTAGCAGTTATATTATTGCTTTTAGGATGGAAGAGTACTTCGATTCAGACAAGGACATCGCACCTGACAATGTCCCCATGATGTACGTTTCCTTCCCCTCTGCTAAGGATCCCACTTCATGCACCCGTTTCCCAGGTTAAATTTCTCGCCATTTTACATCCAAAACCATGTACGCCAACTGAAGTGTCTCCAGTGGGTGCTTTTGTGTTTTAGGGCAATCCCGTATGGTGATCCACACTATGGTCAATCCAAAGTGGTTTGAACAGTGGAACAATATCAATGAGACTGAAAGGGGAGAAGAATATGAGAAATACAAGATGAGATTTGCTAATCACCTCTTTGACTGGGCTTGTGTCCACTTCCCCAAGCTGAAAGACAAGGTACACTTTGGTTATGAGTACTGTAGTAGAGTTACAAACGGATTCTCATGTAGCCTAAGTGGTCTCGTGTCTTTTTGTAGTTGGCAATGTTGCATGCAGTCACTCCCATTAACATGCATGGGCTGGGGGCCACATATGGGTCCATGCTGTCTGCAGAGCACAGTCTGGAGAGATACCAGCCTCTGAACATTGCCACGATCAGGTGCAACACTCCTGTCAAGAACCTCTACCTGTCAGGTAATCCTCGAATACAAGTTTCAAAAGATGTGGTCTGAATACAAGTTCCTATGAAGATGTGGTGTTTCACCTCAGGGCAAGATGTTTTCTCTGGTGGTTACTCTGGTGCTCTACATGGTGGACTTCTCTGTGCTTCATCTGTTCTGGATCACTGTCTGTATATTGACCTCCTACTCCAGCAAAAGAAACTGAAGAGGAAGGTGGTCAAGAAAGTAGAGTGAGAATGAGGGATAACTACGTGTTTTGCTGCACATTTGTCCCCGGCAACTCTGAATAAAGATGTGAATATTGCACCGTGTTCTTTGTAATGGTATTCATTGAATATGCACCTTCATGCTACAATTACTAGTTATCTATAGTCCGACTTGATGACACGAGTGACTCTAGAGGCATCACTAACTGGCAACCTTAGCATGTCCAGTGACTTGCAGCACGTTGAGATAACAGTTGGATGTGCAAATGACTTGCTGGTTAACTATTCATGGTTTGTCACTAGATGGCAGCATTATAGTGCTGCATCTGCTGCTTTAGTCTCGGATTTTTAGCCCACAACCGGGCACCAGTGCAAAGGTGCATTAGCAAAATAGTTACCTCACACTTTTTTTTCTTTTTTTTTTTTTTTATAACTGATGCACTGAGACTATGCGTTTCCTCCCTTCATTTTCATCGTGTTGTCACCTGAGGAATTTGGTGTACAATTAAGGAGCAGGAAGCTAGAGAATGTCACAGAGGTGCTCTTTTAACACTGGTTTCAGACCACTTGGTTTAATGTTTTGTTTTTGGAAGCAGTTTGCTAAAGCTAGAGGGAATCTCACTGCTTTGACCTAAATCAACCAGAGAAGGAATCTGGGATTTGCGTGTGGTTTTGGACAAATAAGTAGTCTCTAGGTTTGGCTCTACCTTTTTTCTGTTATGACCAACACCTGTGCTTGGTAGTTTTCAAAGTCAAGACATAGTCATTTTGTCTCTGGCCCCTTTAGATTAAATATTTCTGTTTTGCTTCAAGGAAATATCCATGATCATATATGAAAGGGAATGGCTCTTTTAGATCTGGTGGCTCTACACTCATATGAACTGCACTCCAATTTTAAAAGCCAGACACCCAAAAGCCACACTTGCATGGAGTATGGCTGTGCTAATAATCAAATACTAGTTACTACTTTTTAAATACTATGCAGTGTACAAATTACAGTAAGGTTTTTTTTTTGGGGGGGGGGGTGTCAGTCTTTCTTCATCCCTTGCCACCTTTTGTTCCGTGTGCTGAGTACAGATCACTGCAGTAGTATGTATGAGTGCAGCAGTAGGATGGTGTGAAGGGGGGAACCGAGCTATTAAAAGCTGCAGCTGCTGTATAAATAGCCCAAGTGTATAAATGGTGACTCCGACAGTATTAGATGCTGCAGGCCAGCTCCCTGCAGGAAGCTGTTGATGTGAGCATGCAATCCATCTCAAACCGAGGTGAATGGAGCCTTCTGCATAAATCCAATTTTAATATTTAATAAAAACACTGCAGTATAACTGAATGTTGTTATTCATGCTCTTTATTACCAGGATCGGCTTCCACTTGTATATTAGAAGTCCTGTGGATACGAGTCGTGAATATCCGGTAAAAATTTAGGCTCTGATTTTGCCTGCTCTATGCAGATGGTTTCTGTTCCCTGTAGCTACCAAAGGGGATATAAATAGCAGCAGTTTCTGCCTCATCCCTCAGTGTGTTTCTCCACACACACACACATAATACAAACACACTTTGAGTGTGTCTCGTCTCCTTCATACATATTCTCACCTCTTGCTCATCAGTTTGACTTCTAGCTTAAAATATTCTTTCTTCACTGCGTCTCGCCCTCTCAATCATTTCCCATAGGAATGACAAATCACAATGGAGATTGTTTCTCCTAGGCAGATTTAAGAATAAATGGGGAGAGACAGAGGCCACACAAGGTAATGCAGGTATTTTTTAAATACTTTGTCTTATCCTAAAAATTGACCTTACTAAATAAACACTTGGTCTCTGTGGTGCTATCAATAAATTGCTCTGTTTGTCTGAAAATCCCAAAAAGCCCAACCCCACATCATCATTAGTGAGTGAGGAAAAGGATGGTTTACCCAGCCTATAGCAGTGTTTGGGAGGCCTGTTTTATTTTTACTATAATGTGAAATATAAAGGATTTTTATTGGTGTCTTAAGTGTGTTTCCATGAAACTTGAAGAAACACCCATACAACATTTTCATTGTAAAAAACGATTCTATAAAGTAGAAAAAGTTCTTCAGATTATTAAAATGACCTTCATACTAAGAAACAAATGGTAATTTTAAGAACTTTTAATTGAACGATTCTTTGAAGAGCCAAACTAATTTCCTCTATGGCAGTGAGAACCCTTTATATATTGAAGGAAATATATAAATGCAACACTTATATACAGAAAAGGCCTGTTTACCTCAAATATTGTTCACAAATCTGTCTAAATCGATTTTAAGGAGCACTTCTCATTTGCGGAGATAATCCATCCACCTCACAGGTGTGGCATATCAAGATGTTGATTAGACAGCATGATTATTGCACAGGTGTGCCTTAGGCTGGCCACAGTAATAGGCCACTCTAAAATGTAAAGTTTTATCACACAGCACAATGCCACAGATGTCACAAGTTTTGAGGAAGCGTGCGATTGGCATGCTGACTGCAGGAATGTCCACCAGAGCTGTTGCCCATGAACTGAATGTTAATTTCCCTACCATAAGCCATCTTCAAAGGCATTTCAGAGAATTTGGCAGTACATCAAACCGGCCTCACAACCTAAGACCGTATGTAACCACACCAGCCCACGACCTCCACATCCAGCATTTTCACCTCCAAGATCATCTGAGACCAGCCACCTGCAACAATCAGTTTGCATAACCAAAGAATTTCTGCACAAACTGTCGGAAACCGTCTGAGGGAAGCTCATCTGCATCCTCGACATGACTGCAGTTCGTCATCATAACCAATTTGATTGAGCAAATGCTCACATTCAATGGTGCCTGGCACTTTGGAGTGCTGATGTCAATGTTGTGGATCGAGTGGCCCATGGTGGGGTTATAAGCAGGCGTATGTTATGGACAAGGAACACAGATGCATTTTATTGTACACAGAGATACCGTGATGAGATCCTGAGGCCCATTGTTGTGCCATTCATCCACGATCCATCACCTCATGTCGCAGCATGATAATGCATGGCCCCATGTTGGAAGGATCTGTACACAATTCCTGGAAGCTAAAAACATTCCAGTTTTTGTATGGCCAGCATACTCACCAGACATGTTACCCATTAAGCATGTTTGTGATGCTCTGGATCGGCGTATACGACAGCGTGTTCCAGTTCCTGCCAATATCCAGCAACTTCACACAGCCATTGAAGAGGAGTGGACCAACACTCCACAGGCCACAATCAACAACCTTATAAACTCTATGCGAAAGAGATGTGTTTCACTGCAAGAGGCAAATGGTGGTCACACCAGATAATCACTGGTTTTTGGACACCTCAGTACAGTTTTTTGGGAGCGTCTTGACTCCCATAGATGTGGATGTCGGACATTGACCAGAAAAGCTACTTCAAAGTCTCTTTCAATACAACTCACAGATCTGTTGATCTGTGCACTGGCACTACAGGTTCTGATCGAAATGTGTATAGTCCATCTATAGTCCTTTAATCAGAATTGATGTGCAGTCTATAAACTTATTTTCCTCCATATTCGCGAATGCATAGATACTTGACTTGCATCTTGGCATGAGACACAGTCTACTTCAAATGCTTTCAGTTTGCTGTTTTGCCATTTAGATAAATAATTTCACATATGAAGAGGAGTCCAAATGTCTGAGTTTCTAATGAAGATGTTTCTATTTAGAATTTTGCATCGAATTTAACAAAGTCTTCTATGACAAATTTTGTCAAGTACACATTCAAAGTTTGTCTAACTTATCGTTAACTGACTAGCACGTGATTTAAATTCAGCTCAAATCATATGTTGTATGGGGGCTGTGATTAAAACCTAACACTCACAGAGTGAAAACTTTCTCAGCTGAAATTTGGATCCAACTGTTCTACATTTTGAGATAATTGACAACATTTCACTGTTCATTCCACCCCCTGCTGGGCTTATTATTCTCAGCTTCCAGAATGATTTAGCACAAGCCTGCCTACTTGTTTTGACTTGAACAGGAATAGAAATGCATGTAGGATACTTGTGTGTGCAGCTATCATTCGTTTTCTTTCCTTCTTTTTTTCTTTTTGGATCAAGACAATGACTTGTAAACCACTGTTTCTCTTTTAGTCTTTTTGTTATGTCACATCAGTTCATATTGGGTTATTTCAACTATGTCATAAAAGTATCAAGACAAACAAACTGCAGCATGTGTAAACTGTCTGTTTCTTTAGAAATGATAGTAATACATGTACATTTTCTACAGTTTAGAAGTTAATGTGCTTTAAATTCTTTATGCTTTTGAAACTTATTTTCCATATTGTTGATGGTTTAGGATATTGCATTATATATGGCATGTTTTTACTGCAGTGGCATATTCAAAATAGAATGGAATAGAATAGAAGTTCATTATATGTTTTCCTCATCATTCATGAACAAATAGTACAAATTGCAAAGAAAGTAAAAGATAAAAATAAACTTTAGATAAAGAAAAATGTGGAAAGAATTGATTCGCATTTAACTACAGTATGCATGTTTATTTTGAACCAATTATTTATATACATTTAATATTATCTACAAATATCACTAACACTATTAACACCATTTTTCCTCATATTTTTTTGAGACGTTTATATTAAAACATAAGTTCACCTTCAGGCTATCCAAGATGTTGATGAATGTGTTTCATCATCTTTTGTTGCTCACCAGTGGATCCTCTGCAGTGAATGGGTGCCGTCAGAATGAGAGTTTAAACAGCTGATAAAAACATCACAATAATCCACGACTCCGGTCCATCAGTTAACATCCTGTGAAGTGAAAAGCCTTGTTTGTGTAAGAAACAAACCCATTATTAAGTTGTTTTAAACTTCAAACTGTTGCTTCCAGCTAAAATCCTTTCTCCAGTGAAAAAGTAAGTCTGAATCAAGAGAGAAATTTGCACAGATCCTTTAAATTGCATTTATTGATGGACTGAGTCCTGTGGATAAGGTGATGTTTTTTAATCAATTCTTCCAGCTCTTATTCTGATCTATATCTTGGATGGCCAAATTGTGAAAAATGGGTACATATTCAGCAGTTTTTAATTTTTTGGTAAACTATTGCTTTCTGGAAAGGATTTAGGTGAACCATTCTGAAGTTTTGTGATCGGACAAGGCCGGTGTGCAGCCTAAGCTGTGTAATGAAATCTCCTTCTCACTGTGTCCATAACACCACATTGTTTTGAAATGAATCAGACAGGGTGATTCTGCATGGTACTTAGTATATTATCCAACTGTGCATGCATAGTGCCCCTTCTCTGAAATCTTTTGCATTTAGGGAGAGGAATAAGTCTCTGTACACCACCGTGAAATGGTCTACACTCCATCACTGCCTGCTCATGATTATTTTTCCATTTTAATAGTCTGTTCCAAACTTTACCTTGGAGAGTGTCCCTGCTGTGCTGGCACATTGCCGTTGTCTCTGGAACATTCTCTGGACGGACCATCCTGTCTGCAGGCAGCATTTATGTTTTTGAGCTATTCATCTTCCTAAATTTGACTCTGTCCCATTATTCCCGTTCCAATTCCCCATCCTGAGCAAACAATCACAACATTCAGTCAGGTGCACACTTAACTTGGGAATTCACATTCAATTGCTCACGGGTCATTAACACACACAGGACTTCCTATAAGTTATTAACCAGGATTAGTGTCATTAAGTCATAGTAATGTGGAGGTTTTTCTCTTTTCAAATGCACAGCGAAGATAGATTTGCTGGTTTATTCCTTTGTGAGGACTATCTGTGCTGCTGAGATGGATAGACCATTTGTGTGTGTGTGTGTGTGTGTGTGTGTGTATACACACACACACACACACACACACACACACACACACACTCATATATAAATATCTACATGTATGTGTGTATATTTATACATACACAGTAAACACACACATATATTATGTAAACACCAACTTTTATTTTGGATGTGATTAATCCATTCCTATTCCTTTAATATGCTTCTAAGTGCCTCAAGCAATACTTAGCATCTTTCAAAAGCATCGGGAGTTCCTGTGATTCATTCTTTACGAAGTTAATACAATAAGCACTTTTGATAAACACCTTGTTTCCAGGAAGACTGATACAATCCTGTCTGTTCTTACTCTCAGAAGTTGTGTAAGGCCAGCCAATCAGATTAGAGCTTTCCAGATGTACCAGACAGTCATTGAAGGACTCTATAGGCGGCTCCGCTGTCTAAGGCTGGGAGTAATATGACAGTATCCACGATGACAAACCATATACTGTACACAAATATCACAGCCGACAGACTAAGAAAACAGACAAAGAAAAACCCTGTACAGAAATGACATCCACAAGGACTCATCAGGGCTGAAGCTGCTAAGCTCACCTGGAAAGGGATGCTGCTAAACTAGGTCACATGTAAAAAAGTTTGAAATTATCTTTTTGGCAGAATTTGGGGAGAGAAGAACATACCATTCTCCTTCAGGACCTGGTTAGGTGAGAGATGGTCACACTTGAATTTGAACTGTGACACGTACAGACGGGCTGTGACTGAAAAACAACCCGGGCCTAATAGAAAACCACTTCTGTAATATCCAGTAATTTGATATGTCTGAAATAACCTTTATTGCAATGGCAGCACAATGAAATGTAGATATTTAGAAAGAAAAAATAAAGAAAAAAGTAGGTAACCTGTTCCATTTTTTTCTTTCCCTTGTCTCTTGTTTCATGTACCTTGGGTGCTTGTTACTGGCAAAGAGATAAACTCCTATCAGAGAGTTTTAATTGGATCATTTTAATTACTGAGAGCAGCTTCATGCGATGTGCTGTGTATTTACTGGAACTAAAGTACATCTGTACCTCACAGCAATATATATATATATATATATATATATATATATATATATATATATATATATATATTTTTTTTTTTTTTTTTTTTTTTGCTCTTACAATGTTTAAGAATGTTTTTTTTTTTTTTTTTTTTTTTTACTATTTATTAGATTAGATTAGATTAGATTAGATAAGATAAGATTTTATTATTATTAGCATGGCTTAATTTGTGGAACACAATTCAGAGATTTGGTTTTCCCTATTCCATTTCAAATCTGATGGCACTAGTCCACGTGCTGCGAACTTAAACATTTTCAGTGGTTGCAAAATATCATCCAGGTATTGCCCACAATTTGATGAATACTGCACATCCGTGCTTCACATTTGACATACTTTTTGCAGGGCTCACAAAATCGCTAGCCTGGCGTCCTGGGACTATTGTATTTTACAGTCGAGCTACCAAAATATATCACTGGGTAAATACTATACAGTGTTCCCACAGGCCCTTAAAGTCTTAAATTTTAATTTAATCTTTCCAATAATGCTTGATAAAGTAGTGTTTATGAGCACAGTGCTGCTTTGTTTACAGACGTTACTGGGGAAACTGCTATATTCTGCCAGTCCAAAAGCGCCTCCTGGCAGAGAATGAATTAGCATTTTCAGTCCATCTGCTGATCCTTCAGACCAATGCGAAAATCTTAGTTTTTGAATGACATCCTTTCACTCTCAAGAGGGACTCCAAACTCAGATGATAATGTGAGTTTGTAAAAATGGATTAAAACTCTCAATAGACAGCTTCGGCCCTGATTTTATGCTGGAAAGCAATGCTGAAAAATCTCAGTGCTCTCATTTCCTCTTGATGCACATCTGTCTCTTGCTGTCTTTCTCTCTCTTCTCTCAGGCTTTTTGCAGTCCTGCAGTGATTGCCGTTGCCAGTGGGTGTGTAATCCCTCTTTATACTCCTTTTTTAGTGCACATTTTGATTTATGGAGAGGTCAGCTGTAGTTTAAAGCAGACCCTTTATATTTCCTCTTCCTGTAGTTTAGCCTGGGCCTGCAGTGCTTTGAATAGCATGAGGAGTAGGAGTGCCTGACAAAGCAGAAATTGGCACCGCAGCCAAAGATCTGCATTAAATGGAATGAGTTTCTTTGAGATGGATCCAAGCAGTGTTTATAGTGTTTTTCTTTCATTGAAGTATGTTGCCTTTGGTTCAAATTTCTAGGTGGGAAAAGCTTCCAAACTCAGTTAATGAGGGTGTATTCAGACGTTGATTAAGAAAACCCTTTACAAGCAGAAACAGTCCAAAACAGTTCTTAACATATGTAAGTGGATTTTGTGTGAGAAAAACAACAGGGGATGGACGACTTCACTAGAAAAAGAGTTATGGACTAATTCAGTTGGAATCTGCTTTTTAAAGTTAAAAAGCCCCTTTCACACTGCGATTCCAGAAAACACATGGGTAATGTGTCCCGGCAATTGTTCCCGGGTAGCTAGATTTTGCACTTTCACACTGCCAGTGATTACAGTGAGTAGATTTTCTGCAGATTTTCATTTTGAAGTGAATCATTACTTCAGATTGTTTTATTGTAAGCTGCATATAATACAACTGATTCAGAAGGGGTTTCTGACATCAGCTGAAAAGAAAGTTAATTCAAAGGTGGAGCAAGTAATCCCATTTTGATTCAAGATTACAAAGATTTGTTTATATATATTTTTGGTCACACTTTATTTTAGGGTCCAATTCTCACTATTAACTAACCATTAACTATGACTTTTGCCTCAATTAACCCTTTATTTGCTGTTTATTAATAGTTTATAAGGTAGTTGTTAAGTTTAGGGTATTGGGTAGGATTATGGATGTTATGCATTATATGTACTTTATAAGCACCAATAAACAGCCAATATGTTAATAATAGACATGCTAATAAACAACTAGTTATTAGTGTGAATTGGACCCTATACTAAAGTGTTACCATATTTTTTTATATGGATAAGATTCAATGGTTTATTGTAAACAATAAGACCAGGATCGTGCTTTACGAAACAAAATATGGTCAGTTTTGGTTCTGTCTGAAATATTTGCTGCCTTGCTGACTCAGCAGCACCCTTCCCTCAGGGCCACATGTGGGACCTGCTCCATGTGTGTAATTGCATCTGTTCAAGCACATCAGAATATTGCCAGTAAACAGACTTTTCTTTGTTTGGTGTTTACGATGCCACCGTATCGCTCTGAATAGTAGGATTTGAAATTTGGGCTGCATAACACATCTTAGGACAAAGCTGCCAGTAGTCAGCAGAGCTTTGAATCATGCATGTGTTAGTCGTCTATCCTGCGTTCCATGCATGGACACAGCCCCAGTGCGTCCCTCCCACCTCATTCATGCTGATGTCTTCTGACAGATGACATTTTGCTAGTGAAAGGAAAAGCATGTTTGTCTCATTATGAGTTTAGAAAAAAGCTGTCTAGACAGGGTGAAAATAATTTCAGTCCAATACAGGTCATTTGCCTTCTCAATGCACACAGCTCATCTGATTTAAAAGCTAATGTTTTGTTGGCAATGATTTCATCTGACAAGTGATAGTTTGCATAAGTTGCCTTGGTAGCATGATCAATAAGGACCAACTGCTTTTTCAAATAATTGCATTTTCTTTTTTTCATTATGGCAGAAATACACTGCATGATTTTAGTCTGGAAGTCAGGCATTTGGAATTTGATGTATTTTACAGAAAATCACAATGTATGATGGGTATACACTTCACAGACTGATTCCATTCAGTCTGAGGATATTAAGCATGTTTGATATTTTGAGCTGATTTAGTTACAGGAATGAATGAAAACCTTTGAACTGCTCTGCCTAAAATCGTTGTTTTGGAATTGTTAGATTTTTCAAACATGCTTGTTTTGCTTGTCATGTTCCAGTTGATGTGCTTGCACCCCTAATTGCCTATATTATGGTTAGGAAATATTATACTGTCAGTTAAATTATTGAATTCCTAGGAGACCATTTAAAATGAACATTTAGCTTCTTCATAAGCAGTACTTGAAGCTCAGTGCACATTTGCAATTAAAGTGGACAAACACAATAGAGTTCACTGCCTCCCACTAGGAATATAGTGTTCAGTTAAACATGGCCTTTAAATATTAGTTTGCCTGGTTTATATTGGGTTTGTTTTTGAAGAAATACACTGATTTAAATCCATATTTTTTTATCTATTTAACCACCTCCAAATCTCAGGCCACTTCATATAGTCCTATACATTTCACATTTTACATCTTTTAAAACAAAATGACCTAGGTTTATATTTGAATACTTGAAGACATTTTTATTATTCATTTTAGTCAAATATATTCATATAAAAACACATTTTCACATTTCAAACTGTAAGATAAGATGTTTGACACCTGGGCCAACAGTGTACAAGCTGTCTGAAATCTACCAACCATTATATTTTATTATTTCATTATATTGCTTTACATTTATATGTGTGTAAAAGTAGTAAAAGTATGTAAGAATAATATTCTGCTTATGGGAGTATTATAAGCAATTCAAATTCAATATTTTTCTTTTAGTATAATTATAAGAATGAACCTTTCCTTAACTTTCTCATTATCTTCTTTTGACTCCAGGTTTCTGATTTTATGCTATTCCGGCCTGCTTGTACTTATGACAGACAGTCTGTGACGAGAGGAACATTGACAGGAAAAATGACAAGTGGCTTCAAGCTAGAGGATGCAGGTCTTTAAATAGAGAACTATCATTTTTTTGCAGCGTGCCGTGGGACAGAGCCTCAGTGAGCGGAGGAATCATGATCGAAACAAACATCGGCCCACCTGCGCTCAGGATCGGGTTCTGTGCTCTTCACTGGTGACAGGGAATGATAAAAGCTTCGTCCTGATCCCTATCGCTCCTGATCTCCTCTATAATGGCAGTACAACAGTTTGTTGTCTGTACTGTGGTGGTATAGATAACAAACGGCTGCTGTCTGTTTGTTGGTGGTCTTAGTTCGGTTCTTGACTGGTCCATGGACACATGCTACCCTACACTGCCCTGATAGTGGTAGAAAAACCTACCTGCTTTAAACGACTAATTGAGTTTAGATTTATAAAAACACTGAAGCCTAAAATTGCATGACTAAAATATGGTCCATGGTCAATGAAACAGTTCAATTTGGGCCTGTTCCTCAAAAATCTAAAATTTGTTTCCCAAAAATCTATTGTATGCATGTTCAGAAGAATTGCAATGTAGTGCGTGTGTCTTGGATTAGTGTTATTGTGTTTTACTTTGTCCTTTTAGGAGCTTGGCAACATAAATAACCATCAACCGTTGTTGTGGCAAACAAAAGCTTCCTAAATTCTCCATTCTCCTCTAAGCAAATAATATGGAACAACATAAGGGTGAGTAAAGGGTGGCACAAATTTTATTGACGCTTAAACTATTTCTTTAAAAACTCGATGTATTTGGAGACACATAGTTTGGTGAAAAACGTATTTTTATGTAATCTTTATTAACAAAGAGTCTTGAGAAAATGCATCACTGTTTTCACATATTAAGCAAGACAGCTTATTAACTTTGATAATTATGAAAATATTTATTGAGCATGTTAGAATGATTTCTTAAGGATAATGTGACACTGAAGATTAGAGCCTTCCATGCATCACAGGAATACAATAATTTAAATAGAGAACTGTTTTTTTTTATTAACCTGTAATAATATTTCACACTATTCCTGTTCTTACTGTATTTTTTATTAAATCAATGCAGCCTTGCCCTTGATAAGCATAAGAGACTCCTTTTAAAAACATTAACATTTTATTTATTCCAAGCTTTTGAACAATAGTGTGTATTTAGAACCAGGTCACACGCAGAAGTTCTTTTGTTCAGAATCACAATATTTACACCCCATTATAATGCCTTATTTGCAGACTAGCCGTGATTCCACAGATTGCTTCTAAACTTCTAATCTAAAAGAATTAGATTTTTCCAGCTGAATTGATTTATCCAAAGAAATGTGAATTCCTTAGACACACCAACTTGTGGCTTTGAGCAATTTTGAGGATTTGTTAAGATGCTCCTGGCATACATTGCAACATAAATAAATTATGCAGATGCTGTTATAGGTTTATTATTTTGATGATTATTTATGTTGTATTTTGTCGCTGTTAGTTTGTAGTAGTTTGAGTAGAGCTACTCAATATTGTTTTTCAATGCTGTCTTTTTCAGTTTGATGTGTAAAAATTGTAGATTTTTAGATCTTTAATTTATTGCCTCAAGATCTTTTGCTTTTAAGAAACAATCAACCTAGTGTTACTAAGGACAATTACAGAGTAAGCTGCAAAGATAACTCAAAAATCGCAATGTGTCATGTTGATTATTCCTCAACTGGTATTTTACAATGTGATTAATGTTTTGATGCAGAAGTGAGCTGGAAGTTTTTATGAAACTGCTATAAATCCCATCAAAGGTTATTTACGAAATTAATGAACTTGTGCTCATGAATAGCAGATATTCCCAGAGTTCTCCAATGCTCCTCCGTGACATTTACATGTTTTCTTTGCTGGAGTCCCAACTGGGTGCTGACTTGCACCTGTCTGCAACGGCAGTAGCTTGTCAAGGTCACGGCTGAGCAGAACACAGAGGTCTGACTGATGGCCAAACACTGTCTGTCCCTCCACAGAATGTGCCCGGCATATTCATTATTCAGTAGCTGCAGCCATGCTCCCACAGCTCCACTAGAATGATTACCCTGACTCCTCAACTGGACTATTAATTTGAAAAACCTCCGTGAGGAATTCCTGTTAGCTTCATTGAAATCTGTCGGCACAGCTACTTCCTTGCAATCTCCGCTGTTAAGCGTTAGCCTCTTTCCCTCCAGGGCAGTAAGTGACTCTCTAGACCCGTATTGGATTCTTATTGGTCGACGGAGTATTAACCCAAAATATTTTATTCCCAGTGAATTTAGAGGTGTCATAATCTGCGAGTATGATCATCTCTAAAATACAGTGTGATGAGATCAAATTTCCTTATATTTTCACAGCATGTTGTTTACTTGTTAATAAATCTTTTGCTTTAGCATCAGTTTGGATCATTTAGGGTTGTATTTTGTCTTGTAAACAGTATCTAAAATCCTTTAGGTGCATATATTTCAGTTTATTTGTCACCTAAAAAATAAAAAAATTAACTACATTTCATAACATAGGAGTGCCGCTCAGAAAATATTGGTCTGTCTTGTACCAACAATAAAAACAAAGTGTATTATTTATGAATTACCTAATATAACTATAATAATATAATAAAATGACTTATGGGTGAATCTCATAAAACATGTCAAGAACATATCCAGGTCACATTTCATGCCACACAGGTCACACTTTTTTATTTTAGGATTATCACTTAAATTTTTTTTTAATAAAATTGAAATAATTTTCATAAATAAAATTGAACAATTGAAGTCGCTGTTTAATCAAATATAAACAATATGGTAAATATCATTCTGTATGAATGCTTTTACATAAAAATAATACAATTTATAAAATCAAATGTTTTGTGTATAATGAGTTTTTTTCATCTTTTCATTGTCTCTCTCTTAAAACCATTCACCGCTCTGTTTTTATTCCCTGTGTGTTGTTCAAACAGGCCCACAGAACACGCTATTGATTGAAATGACCTCTGAGCATCATAAGAGCTCATATGCTAATGTTGCTTATCATTTCTGTTAGGACCCTGCAGAGTTACAATTAAGTACACAGTCAATGCTGTTTCCATTACAGGGAACGTTACTGCTCCGCACACTTATATAAATATTATGTAAATCCACACATTGCCATTCAGTTTGTCTCCCTTTCACAAATTTCAGTCTAGGCTTCCATAATTACTGTTTATTTTGGAATGTAAATACAACTGATTTTGAGTTTATTTAACAAAATGACATTATTTTCTGGACAATTTTAAACTCAAAGCTAATGGCATACCCCCTTTTGTCTACAGGTACATTCCTGGTCTTCTTTAAAAGCAGCTAGAAATTGTATTGTTACACAGTTACTAGTAGTACAGGAACAGTTAAGAAGATGCATGGATAGTCTTAAAACTTTATTTTAATAAAAAAAAATAATAATAACTGAACACAATGGAAGCCTAAAGCTAAAGATTGAAATCATTGCACATAATTATTATCATGTTGTGGTTGATATCCCCAAAAAATTGCTGGTATTAAAATTATATACTGTTTTCTAAATAAATAAATGCATACATACTTACATTTGTGTATTTGGGTATTATAATATGCACTGCCTAAATACAAAATTATTGTTATTAGATTGTTATTAAAATTATATGCAATTTTGTCTTTTGAAAGTCATGTTAGGCGTACAAAAGTAAGTACAAAAGTGAAAAAATATAAATATTACATTTGCTAAAGACTTAAAATGTAATGGTGATCAATTATTTACCTACTTTAATCTTAACTGAAGCTGCGTGTTATGCCAGTAAAGCTAATTTTAATAAATAAATTAAATTGTATAACAATATATCATATATCAACATGATATCAATATCAGTGTTGCACTTTATCAGTATGAATCTTTTTTTTTATATATATAGCAGCCGATAACTGATATGGTACCGATGTTGTGAATAATTAAGTATTATTGTTGCATTCAAGCATTTCACTGCCTCTTTGATTTAATCCCACATTACAGTCAGGATAAAATTTGGATTTTTATATGTCAATAGGTTTGACCCCCAAATGCAAAGACCACTATATTGCCTTCTTTCCCCCTTCTTCATTGTGTTTATCTACTGTATATTCTCTTGTCTTTTCCTCATCTGTTATTTAATGTTTTCTAATCAGTCCTTGAGGATGTAATATTCCGTTCTGTGCCTCAGTGAGAAGATTGAATTGCATTATGATTTGATTATGTTTTTTTTCTCCTAAGTAGGCAGGATTTTGTTATTGAATAACCCTTATGCCAGCATATCAGTGGAAGGAAGAGAGATCACACTGAATTTTGTAAATTTCTCACTCACATTCTATTTGTTCCATCCATTTTAGTGTCAATGGTCTTTCCCCAAAAAGATAACTTGGAAACTTTGAGGTCAATTGAGCGGCCAGTGTTAGAAAATCAATCAATGCATCCCACGTCCCCTAAATGAGCGCTCTGATGTCAATGATGACACTGATGTGGAACAACATGGTCTGAATTCACCAGTAAGATTCCAGGGAGAAATGGGGTCGTCTTCACTGGTGCTAATGCCCACGAGAACACAGCAATCCATAATCACACCAGGATATGATGCTTAAAATTAATATGGTACATGAAGTTCCCTTAAAGCGATAAAGATCCCCATAAAGCGATGCGATTATGCAGCATTTACTTATGCACAAGCCCAGACATAATCTGCTGACTTTTATTTCATTTATCACGCTGATTTTAGGGGGAAATCATGTCAAACTGAGCTGAGAGCACTATACGCTTACTGACAGCTGAAATATTGAATAATACTTTATAAACACTCTGAATGTAGAGTGAAAGTCTTTTCAGTTTATTGGAAATCTACAGGGCACATGTTTCATCTGTGAACTTGCACTTGTGGACGGAGAAAAACCAGGGCTATCAGGAGAATCTCTTTGTTTTTGGTTTGAATGTTGTCTTTCTCCATCCTGGCTTTTGAATGTTTGTCTGTACGAGGCAGCTGGTTGTTCGGCTGGTGTCAATTACTGTCTGTGTACTCAGTGAAAATGGTATTTGTATTGACTGCTAAATAGAATGGTGACTCAGTGTGGGGGGAAATGGTTTGATGAAAATCATTTCATGAACGCAGTACATGTTCACATTTTAGGTGAAATGCATGCTGAAAAAACAATCAGTTTCAGGCTAATTTATCTTACATCCCAGTGTTTTGATATATTCAGCTGTGTGCATAACAGACAAGAAACTGCACTCCACATTTGTTCCATAACTGATGCAGACAGATTTAATCAGTGTTGCCATGTCCTCTTATTATAAGCTGCTTTAAGTTTGTTTTCTCACTAAGTTGCTTATAATTATGGGTATTTACAATATTTGAATGATTTATTTCCCAAATACAGTCTTATATTATCTCTCCTTTGCACCATAAAGACCACTGATTACAGCTGTCAAGTCTTCCCACCTGATGTACTGTCATTATTATTAATTGCTTTTATCTCCCGCGTTTCTCCCAGTAACACACAATGCACATTTTTACCTTTCCTTAGGTGTATGCAAACATTTGCACTAAAAGGGATAGTTAACTCAAAATGAAAATTCTGTCATTATTAACACACTTAAGTTGATCCAAAACTGTGTGGGTTAGTTTTTTTTCTTCGGGACACAAAAGAAGATATTTTGAAGAATGTAGGTAACAGTTGCTGGTTCCTATTGACTTCCACATTATGTAAATGATGGCAGATTTTTCATTTTGGCGGGAACTATACAATTAAGATGCATCAGATGATTAAGATGGCAAAGTTGTAGAGTGTATGTGAAACGTAAATTTTGTAAAACAGATATAATTATTTAGGATATCGTTAACAATTTGTTACCAAGAAAATGTTTTATCCCTTAGTGTGAAGAACATTTCAATAAAACTGTAAAGAACTTTTTGTGCATCTGAAAGCTTCCATAGATGTTAAAGGTTCCTCATGAAATCATCGATATCGATAAAGTACCTTAATTTGTAAGAGTGTTGAAAAGAGTGTTTTTTTTTTACATTAATGTATTACATTTTATTTTATAGGGATAAATCTGATCAGATAAATAAATGAAATGCCTTCAAATTGCTATGGACTTATTTCCTACTTATTTTTTCAAACCAGGCTGCAAATTTTTTCTTTCAAGATCTGGCAACGCAGATTGAAGGAGAGACAATGCAGAAGTCGTATCCTTTCCCTGAGAGGGACATGTTTGTTCTGCCTCTGCATGCCATAAGAGTTCCCTGCTCTGAATTATTGAGAGGAAGACCTGGGCAATCCATCACAAGAGAGGATACAATGAAGACGCCTGTCATAACCGGTGGAAGGGACGGGGGACATGTGAAGAGTCACCTCACGGCTCATCAACACGTAATTGAGAAACATCTTCACGCCCTTCTTTTGGCAGGACCAGGAACCATCAAAATCGAGCCCTTTGACTGTAATGACTCTTTTTTGCTGAAGCTCTTCACTAGGCAGGCCAGTGTTTGAAAAACAACATAATTCAAAGTACTTCAGTGCTTCTTTTGAGAATTAATTAGCCACACTACAAGCTACTAACCAAAAGTAGTCTATGACATTGAAGATAACTAGTAATTAGCATATTGCACTGGCTAAAAATCAAAGAAGGCTTTTGATTGAATTTTATATATATATATATATATATATATATATATAATTTTTTTTTTTTTTTTTTTTTTTTACTGAGGGGGGAGGGGGGCAGTTACAGTGTTTTTAAATAAACATTTTGCTGGAAAAAAAAAATCCATACAATGCGCACCCAAGAATGACAATTTGCTTATAATGTACTCACCCTCAGGACATCCAAGATTTAGACAAGTTGGTTGCTTTCTGAACGCATTTGTAGCAATGTAGAATTACAATGTTGCTTTACAACAACATCGTACAGTTCTCAATCCATAATATTGATATTAAGTGAAAAGGTCATCTTATCCGAATCAGGAGAGGAATATGCACAGAACAAGCATTATTATTGAACTCATATTTTGACCAGAAGTGATCGTTTAAAGTCTAAATGCCTTGGACTGATGTGTGTGTTTCTTATAAACTGGCACCCTTTCAGTTTATAAGATGTTAATTGATAGTTGTGGATTTCTTATGGATTGATGTGATGTTTTTATCAGCTGTTTGGCCTCTCATTTTGATGAGATGTAAGGCTACATTTCTCCAAATCTGTTTCAGTGGAGAAACATTTTCAAATGTTGGAAGTGCTGAGTATAAGTACATTTCCTGTAGTGTAGTGTTCCTGTAGCTCAACTGGTAGAGCACTGCGTTAGCACGCACGCAAGCGCAATGTTGCGGGTTTCGATTCCCCGGGAACACATGATATGTAAAAATTGATGGCCTGAATGCACTGTAAGTCGCATCTGCTAAATGCATAACTTTATTTTTATTTTAAATGTAAAATTTTATTAAAATTTTATTTAAATTTCCTGACAATTTTAATTTGTGGTGAACCATTCCTTTAAAATTGCGGAGTTTTGACTAAAAAGCAACAATTTAGCATTTTGGTTGCTTCTTGTTTGAAAAAGTAGATTATATATGAATAAAGTTCAGCTTTAATGGCTGAAAACGGTAGCTAAATGATTAACTGCTTTTGAGTTAATTATTCTCCAGCACTGCGAAACTTTTTGTTTCCAAGCATTTGAAACTGTGGGTTGAGTTTTTATTTTAAGGCAGATGAATCTGTAAACTCAAATCAGACTTTCCATGGAAAAGATGCACTCACCCTTTCTGAAATTATTGTTTTCATACAAATCTTTTCCGGATGATATTTTCTGGGAATTGAGGATGAGGATAATCTCAGCATTTCGTTTATTTGTGGATTGCATGCATCATTTGATTGCGCTCATCCGTCCTGGCCAAATCTGGACACAGGAATGGAAAAGGTATGTTATGGAAGAGTTTTGTAAAATAATGGACAGTAGATAAAATGAGAGGTACATCATACAAAATTTGCCCATTTCTTAACTTGTAGTCTTTCCACGTCTGCTTCCTTCATAAGATTTCAATTTGAAATAACTGGGATGCAGAATGTAGAGCAATCAGTGTTCCATTATGGCACCAACTAGTCCATTATACGATTATTGGTCCATTATGCCATCAGACAGGATAATAAATAATACAATTCCACATACACATTACTGCTGTAAGTGTATGACAGGCAGACCCATAGTGTTCCAGAACTCCTTGCTACTTTCTACATATGCAGATTCTTTCTAAAGACATTTGGAACATTCTTAATATAGAAAACAATATCACGTGTCATAAAATAGGGCTGAACAGAAATTACAGTTTATTTTAGTAGTTTGCTGTTAGCTTATTGCTAAGCTAATAAACAACACTTTAATACTGTAAATAAAAAAAATAATACATTTTCACATACGTTTTCTCACATGATACTTCACATGATACTTCATAATGTTCATAATTATTCTTATGTTCTGATTTGCAGGTATATAAAAAAAAAATTCTTTATTCCCCCTTCATCCTTTTGTCCTTTACTGCAGATGAACTATGCAGACGTAATGGGAATAATGGGAGTTTAAATGTGCAAACCAGTATGTCACTGCACCTTTGCTTTATTTTTCCTAATTACCTTAGGCTAATTGCCAGTGTCTTGCTTTAAATGGTTTCCAAATGAAGCCTGGAGGAATCTTGTAGCGCTAACAATATGCTCGCGATAGAGGATCCTTGGTGAATTACCTCACTGCCTGCTGCTTCAGATTGCTGCTGTGAGATAAAACTGCTCCTTAATTGCTGGTTTAGGATCAGCTTCTGGTACACAAACTCAAATCTAATATGTGCTGTAAGTGGCTTTCTGAAGTACTGAATTAGACAGTTTTCCCCTCCAAAACCATGTTCTGTGATAAAGTAAGGCTCCAGAGTTTTTTTAATTTTTTTATTTTTTGCAGCTATAGAAGAGCAATAAAGAACCAATAAATAACCTATATTGTTAAGAGTGTTGAAAATATATCACTGTTTTTTTTTTTTCTCTCAATGGAAGGTTTCACATTTATAAAAAAATAAAAATAAAGGTTCTTTATTGGCATCAATGGAAACTTTAACATTCATGGAACCTTTTCATTACACAAATGGTTCTTTATAGTGGAAAAACATCCGTTAGATATTACGGAATGTTCTTCATACTAAGATTTTTTTTTTTTTATCTTTTAAGAACGGTTCCCTGAAAGGGCCTTTGGGAAACCAAAGATGCCAATAAATACAATAGCCGTTTCTCAATAAGCGTACTTGTCTGTACTTTCACTGTAAGTTCACATCTAGCCAAGTCCAGTTCAAATCCCCGGATGTGTTCTTGATCCGCCACTTTTACAGAGGATGCATGGACAGGTGACTTGTGCGGACTTGATACGGGCCATAACCCAGAATTCAATTCGAACCAGGTTCGCATCAATGGCAGAGGAGAACTGTAATACATTTCAAAATACTATTGTTGTTTTATCTCGAAATGTAATGCAGTTCTAAAAGTTTTGATGCAAAATGTTGTTTAAACTTCAAAGCTACGGTCGAATTTTAACCGTTTTCCCCGCTTTTTTTATTTAAATTGTAGCTGAGTTTGTTTTATTGTTAGATTGTTCTTAATGAAAAGAGGCAGTTGTTTCCACATATTTTATTTTAAATGACATAAATATAATCACAGTAGTAATGTTACCTGAACCACATATTAATATGTTTAATAGTTTTTAAAATAAAAAAGAGGCAGTTGTTTAATATTATATTCAATTTCATTATAAATATAAAGTGAAAATAATCAGAGTAGGTACATATTCATTTTTTAATACTAATATATTTAATATATTGAAAATAAAAAAGTAGTTAATTCAAGTAAAGCATGAAGGCCTATTGCATGCTGAGTGATGTTATCAAGTACGCCGTTCGATTTGAAGAATGACTGGACTCGCGTCCTCCCGTCCTCGAGAGTTCATTCTTCTGAGTCTAACTTGGCAAGTCCAAACTCGGAAGGACGAAGTCCAGACTCTGCGAACTTGGTATTGAGAAACACCTAAGGTTATCTTTTATAAATTCAATGTCAATCTTAACCTAACCCAACCAACTCTATTTGAGAAGCAGAAAATCCAACAAGTAAACTCTTTTTGCCCTCCAGTGGATCATCCTTTGATTCAGCTCTGCATCATCGCCAGCCTTGTTTCTAACTGCACAGGTTCACATCTGCTCATATGTGAGCCAGTGCTGGTGTAATGTATAAGAGATGTTGCTGGCAATGCCATTGAAAGCTAATGACTAGCCTAGAGTATCTGCTCGTTCTGAAGTCATAATTAGGCTTTGAATGTAATGGAAGCTGATCCCACTTGGAGGTGCTGGCATGCTAGTGTCCACACAGCTCACTTTTCTACAGTTCACAGAGCCAGATGTCCTGCTTTGCCCTCGCTATGCCAAAGGACAGACTGCGGCAAGTGACGACAGATGCCTCTCAGTAAGTGCATGACAGAGTTAGAGCGCTTACAAAAAAGAAAAACTGTGCTATTATTGTGTATAGGGTCAGTGAAAATAAAGTAATTTATGTGATGTTCAGAATGGAAAATTTATTTACTGCTTGCTGAATAAATAATGAGTAGAAAAAATGTTTAAATAGTATGCTTCCTTGATGTAAGGTGAATATCATAATCATCATGTTGGGGAAAAAAATGCTTTGAAATTGAAATTCATTATATGAAAAAAGTATGACAGGTAGTATTATACATTGTTGCATTAGTTGAGCATTTACACCTATTTTCTAAAGAATTAAGTGTGTTTTGAAATATTTATAGAAAATATAAACATCTATTATTTATCATGCTTAAACTTTGCGATTCAGTGGAGCAATCTGGTCCAAAAAAACTGGGTACTGAACTGATCCATCTTTCAAGAGTAAGTGTTTTGTGAATCTTGTGCTAAACTCCCCGAGATTAGAGAAACAGTCATCAGTAAAATGAAGGGAACACAAAAAAAATTGAGGTTGTACTGCTGTTCAACTATAGACTTTGAACTATTGTACTGTTGTTCCAACTATCGCCCACACGTATGTTATATGTACTTTCGAAATCCTTCATTCTGAAGGGCCCTTTGAATTGGCCAGTTTTGAGCACTTTGGTTTGGAACAACCCTTCAATTTGGTGGCCATGACTGTTTTTACTCTCGTTATAAATCCAGTTTGGAACGCACCGGATGTGTCCAACATTCCACACTTTGGCCCTGTCCTAAATGGCACACTTCACTGATTCAGATTGACAGTGATCATAGATTCAGAGTCAGTTCTTTATTTTGGAGACAATAACTTTATTTACCATGCACTGTCGGCTTCACAACTTTGAAAAACAATATTTGAAATAGCATAATAGGGCATCTTTTATATATTTGTACACTTTTGCAAAATTATTTCATTACCAAGAGGCTTTGCGTTCACTTGCAAAAGTGCACAAATGTTTTGTCAATGAATGCAGTGTTTGTGATGCAATGCTCTGAAGAAATCAGATCAAATAATGCAAATAAATAAATAGTAATAAATAAATAAAAATCTCAGCTGTTAATACCTCCTTGTCAAGTCAGAAGTCCAGTAAACATCTATTTTGTTCTGAATTTGTGTCATTTACTTTGTCATTTTAACTATTAATAAAAATAGATGCTTAGTGAAAATTATTCAGTTCAAAAACTTTTATTTAAGAGTTACAGAACATTAAAAAAAGATTTATCAAATAAAAGAAAGAAAGAGAATATATGATGAATGACAAAAATAGAAATAAAAAATGAATGAAAATGCACGTTTCTAAGAGTTCAGAACAAGTGAAGAGACCGTCCACTCAAATGTTGCTTTAAAGGGTCCTGAGCTTTATTGTATGGAAGAACCTCTCTTAAGGTCTCTTAATTTTAATTTCTTTCTAGCTTTTAAAAAGAATTAGGCATCTCAAATCATTTGTGTAAAATTTGAAGGCCTATAGGATCCATCCACCTAATTTAAACAATAGTTTAGCTATGATAAACATTTGTCAAGTTATATGAATCAGGAGTTATTTCCAAAAATATCAGACTGGAAAATGCTATTAATTTCATTTGTTTATAGCCCAAAATCGCTGACTGATGAAAAGGTCAATGCAAAAAAAAAAAAACTAAACTTTTAAATATTCAGATCACATTGTGTCAGATAGAACAGCAATGATGTCATATCCTCAGGTCTTGAGCCTCTTTTCATCACAGGACATTAGTATTCCTGCAGCAGCGTGCAGTGATTGTGATCGCTGTCGGGGTATTTCTGTTCGTCTCAATAAGAGAGTAGCACAGCGAAAGTGACTTCACTGAAGGAGAGCGGAGAAGGATGAAAATGCCATAAGGATCCTTGAGCATGACTCTCAGCCACCCACAGTGCCACCAGGTGTGGGAGGTAGAGGTAATTCTCCTGTGCCAGACACACACAGAGAGCCGTGTTGATGGCAGTTTTACTACAGAACACCAAATACCTCTGTGCTCCTTTTTTTGGATGTTTCTTGTACTTATTATAGAGTTTTCAGGGATAATATTCCCCATTGTGTATTCTCTGGGTTCTTTTTGCTTGTAGTGCTTTGTGTTTTCATTACACAAATCTCGACCGAAATGAAAATGGTTTAGTAAAATGTACACTAATTTCCAGAGGGAAATCAATATTTTTGTTTAATCACAACCTAATGAGATTTATTTTTTTCAAGAATCTATTAAAGTATATTGTTAAATAAACAGCTCAAACAAAAGATTTTCGAAACTTTGAATCAATTGAACCATTTGGCTTCACAGTGATTCACTGTTTTGAAGCGCTCGGACAGAATGGTGTACATGTAATTAAATCTCAGCACAAACTTGCATAAAAAACACCATGCAGATGTTTTATTGAAAATGTAATCTGGTAAATGCAATTCAACTAATACCATTAAATATGAAGTATCTGTATAATAAGTGCTTTTTATTAAATTATAGGCCTTTGCTTGTTTTACAGAGAGCTTGGTTATTCTGGCCAATGAGATATTATTACCTACAACGCTTACTTTTCATTATACAAATGTGTCATTAAAATGTCTACAAATGTATGAAAAATGGTCTGATATCAGGTGAAAACCATAGATAATGGTTCATGGGTTCACAGAGATCACCTCCTAGTGACGAACCATTGAAATTTCGAAACATTTTGAAACAGTTGCGACATACCGAGGCATCGTTTACTGAAATCACGTGACTTGGGCGGTTTGACACGCGCTACAAATCACTGTTTTGAAACAAATGAGTCTCAAAGTTTCAAAGCTGTTACGAAAGTGAGAAGCACCCGGCTGCAGCCTACAAATCGAGTATCGCCCCATACCTACTCTGATTGGTTCAATCGTCTTTCATAGACTTACATTAGGCTGCAGCGTGTACTTGGCCATCTTTGCACAATTAAACCTGTGCAAAGAATAATAGGAGCTAAGTGTCCATCTGTTGTCCCCCCCGATTCTGAAGGGCTTTTTGAAACGCCCAGTTTCAAGCACTTACAAGCTATATTGCTATGGAGGCCCTTATATGGAGATGGTCTGGGCATGTCTTATGCTAATCACTAACAAGTTTACACACCCTCATTTAGAATAAACTGGATTCATTAAGAGAACAAAATTAGGTGCGGACACACCTGTTGTGAAACTGGTAGGATTTTTGCATGAGACGTAAAGAGGAACACTTGCATTGCTCTGCAAATAGTAATTGTTGTTTAGATTGTCTTGTTCCATTAATAAGCCCATGAATATCATCATGATGGCTGCATTCTCGTTTTCCCCTTATTATTTGTCATTGTTTAATACTCGGCTGATTTTCACACGACACAGGCATAAATCATTATAAGCATTCCTGGACATATTGCCCCTAGTTAATCTAAAAAGGCAATTTGGCAATGTATTCGGGCGTATCATACTGTTATAGGATTATTCAGACCAGCCTCAGCACTTGGTCAATATCCACATGACAAATATCATCTTTCTTCTGCAGCTTTAATTTACACCTTTTTTCACCTCGGATGAACATTTCCTTTGGTGTGCTGTTGGTCTGTTGAGGAGAGCAAATTTTGGCCGTGCCGATGTGGGATGGCTTCCACGGGATTGATATTACTGTGTGTGTCACAATCTGTAATTACTTGTGGACAGGATCTGAATTGATCCGTTGGTTTAATTCCCGAGGGCTGTGACCACCGTGTCGTTCGGGTGGGGTTCAATTCTATCTCTCAGAAATTCACATGCTTTTGTCTAGACGCGCATGTTCCAATGAGAATGAAAGGGCAGAGGATGAGTTAAAAGAAAATCTGATTCACTAGTTTATTAAACCATTTTCCACAAATCCACAGGGGAAAATGAGGACAAAAGAGGAAGTAAAAGAGGAAGGGGAGGGGCTAGTCTGAGTCCACTAAAAGAGCAGACAGATGCTCTAATCTCATTCACAAGGAATGACGACTGATAAACTGTTAGCCTGTGGTGATCCTTTGAAATGAGGAGGCAAATCCCTTCTTTGGATTGGGTTTTATTTGTTCCAGTGTTTCAGTTCCATTTGGTGCTTTGGGATTAAAGTCATATCAAATATTTTTTTTCCCACACTAATATGTTGTCTGCTACATCATTTTGAGTCACTTGATCCATTTAAATTGCATGCATTAAAATAAAAAGTTTTATCTTTCTGATTAATATGCTTCTACTTCAAACTTTTGCTGAGATGTTAACATTTCAATGTTGCTACTGTATAGACTTTTTTATGTATTGCTTTTTTGGGGGTTTAAAAGATACTTAATGTTCAGAGAACAAAACCTGAACTGAATTAAGCTGAATAATGACACTGTTGTCTTCTGAATCGCATCTTGCAACATCAACGCTGTTATCCAACTGAACTGAATCAACATTGAACTGACTCGAGCTGAATAATGTCACTGCTGGCTTCTTGTTTCAAAGTCTTGATTTTGTCTTGAGGGTGTACTAGAACAGGCTTTCATATTAGGTTGTTTGAAAAATATTTTTACAGTATTACTACTCCTCTTTCCCCAGTCTGGCATGAGCAGCTCAAATAGTTCCTGTCTCAAATGAAAGCCTGCCTTCTGAAATATGAAATGTGCTGTGATTGGTCAGCTAGGCTGGTGTGCCTTGTGATTGGCTTCACTCTGCACCTATTCAGGAAATGTCATGCCCTTTACCATAGTCACCTGGGAGCTTCTGTGTAATTATTGCGTCAAAATCAAATCCACTTGAGCATGATTTAAACCTGGATGATTGTAACTACTCTCAGTTAGTGTCTCTGACATAGTGATAACACTCGTTGCCTTCTCTAGTGCAGCTCAACCAGGTCTCGTCCCATTTGTCAATCTTTGTGACATCACAAATCCTGGAAAATATGTGTTGTAGTTCAAACAAGTTCTTCGTTGTAGTTTTTGAAAGTTTTTAAATATATATTAAATAAAATATCTAATTTTGAATTGGACTTTGAGCTTTATAACTTTGCAGATCTTTTTTATGCTCAAACAGCAATGTTACAGACTAACTAAAGTGAAAAAGCAAAATAGGACCCCTTTAAAATAGATTAACTATTTTATAGAGATGCTCTTTAGTTTAGTATTTTCAATAACTGATTCTGATATTTTCCTGTTTATTAGCCTACTGTGAAGCAGCATCTCTTTTTATTTTGAAAATGAATCGACAAATCCTCAGTATACACAGCAAATGAAATGGTGTGTTTAATTTAACCTAGCTGAGTGGTCACTAAAATCTGGTTCAAGGTTATTTAGTCTGAGTGAGTTGTTTACTCTGTAATTATACCAAATCCTCCTGGGAAGTTTCTACTTATGAGTTTGGAAAAGCAGAATTACAGTGTTAGAATGAAATGGAATCATTGGAGAACTTAATCTTTTTTATTGACTAACACAAGGAGCATTTTAGTGCTAGTGCAGTGAAATGTTGAGCAAAAAATACACATTGGATGTGTTGTTGATGTCGGATCTGTGTATTTTTTCTTTCTTGTGCTGCCACAGAGAGTTAGATGAAGATAAGTCATATAAAGTATTCTTCATGTACATAAAATGCATACAGATAAAAAAAAAAAAAAAAACACCATATGATCAGTTATTTAACAGACATGTCCTCATAAAGTCTGAGCTTAAAGAAAATCCAGTCTCCCACTCGTAATTTTCCATTGTGTTAAAAAAATGTTCATTTTGCTTCTTTTTTTTTAGTCCCATTTATTTCCAAAAACATTTGAGGATACACTGCTTCCAATCCCTCCTCGAGAGAAAATGTGTGTAGGCTTTATCTTGCTTTTTTTTTTGTCTAATTTTTGTCCACTTTTTTTCTTATAAACTTAAAATTGTGAGATGTAAACGAAGAACTGATATATATATATATATATATATATATATTCTCAAATTTGTGATGTATATCTGATTATATTTATATTTATTTTTTTCAGTGGCATAAACAGACTTTTATAACAATTCTGCAGTGTACCATGTGAATTGAGCAAACTGAAGTTATGAAGTTTGTTCTGTAAACTCACTCTGCTTGCTTTCTCACAAAATTAAACTTAATCATTTGCATTCCAACAATTCTGACCATGTCAAAATTCAAAATCTATCCTAAATTCCAGCAGCACTCTCCTGTGTCTTCAAACATAAACCTACCCATCTCATAGCGTTTCAGGCCTGATTTCTTTGATATCAGCCACTTGCAATCTCTTCTATTCCTTGATGTTATGTTCTTTGCTACCTTGTCTGTTAAAAATAGCATGCACATTAATTATACATTGTGTAGGCTAGCATCTCTCCATTACATCCATCAGTTTTTTACTTTCTGGCTTTTATCTGTGGCATCTTCTGATAAACACACTTTTTGTTTTATCTTCTGGTGCACACCTTTGAAAGCCCCATGTGGTGTTATTTTTGAGGGATTTGGGAAAAGTAGAGTGTGGGTTTAAGTGCTTCCTGCTTTGCAAATGCAAAATCTGTTGTTATACAACATGTTCTCAAACAGCTAGTGCAAAGTAATATCTAGAGACATCCTGACTCTATTTATAACCACTTTCACTGTCATCATGGACAGAATGTGTGCATCATGGCTAGGATTGGGAACCAAAACCTGGTACTAATATGGCACCGGTACCTATTGGCACTTTTCAAATGTGTGGTATATGACTCTGCTCGGTACGGCTCGACTCGACTCGGCTCGGTTTGCGTTTCCACTGCAGCTTAGTACCGCTTTAGAGTGGGCGGGATTATTTACTTGTTGTTATTGTTGCGTCGGCTCTACTGACGCAATTTGTGGAAAACTTTTTTGTTCTGCGTCGCCCCATCAATCGCTGGATCCGTTCCTCTGCTATCAGCGAGAGGAACGTCTGTACTTCCTTAACAGACAATGAAAAAGCCATTTTGGGTTGTTAAAAAAAGTGTGTTCGTTTAAAACAGTTGTGTTCGATCCTTCACTTGCTGTGCTGATTTAAATCTAGCAGTTCTGTTGTGTTTGTGTCGCAAGTTTAGTGACGCAGGTAGTGAAGATTCTCTTTGGCCAATCTAAGTAAAGCTCTAATAATACAAATCTAGAGTGTCCATTTTGTTTTCACATTCCAACTTAAAAGCACAACTCAGGAAATGAGAGGATCCGAGCAGCATGTGAATGCAGTAATTGCACTTGCTCCAACAGCAGCAGGTAGTCTTCCATTAACTAAGCTTAACATGCTTAAATTAAAATTCCTAAAGCTAAAATTCCTTTGTATTCACAAATAAAACCTGTTGTCCAACAAAAGAGAACATTATAACCTTTTTACTCCACAACACCAGTCATCAGCTACTTTAAAAAGAAAACATTGATTAGCAATGGATTATAAATATACTTAATTATTATGAAAATACCAGAGATGTCTTGAATGACAAAATTAACTATATTGTCGCAGTTGAGTGTTTATTGTCTTTGTTTTATCATTCAAAACATTGATATGTTCTGTTTACTCAGTTGCAGCTATAATAGCGATGCCTTTGTCCATATAAGGGATTTCCCGGCAGGTTCCATTACTTCTGTGCGAGTGCGCCCTTTGGCATCCTGCATGAATGAAATGGACATCATGTGTTTATAGTTTTTTGGGAACTTTTTATTTATTTATTTTTAATAAGTATCTGTTGAGGCACTGTTTAGGCACTGGAACTGTTTTAAAAGTATTGATTTGGCACCGGTATAACCCCCCCCCCCCCCCCACCCCCAAAATAAATAAAATAAAAATAAAAACTATGTCCAACCATGGCATTTTGCATTACTGATTGAACACACATAAACTTCTTTACAAAATCAAGCAAATCTATAGACAAAGTCTTCCTTTAAAAGAGGTAATTGTGGTAGTTCATTACAGGTGGACAAGTAACCCTTTGGCCCATGATGAAGTGTGTCTGACACTGAATATTCCTTGTTTGTTTGTTTTTTGTTTGTAACAGCTGTTGTTGTTGTTAATTAATCACTCACCCGTGGAGTCAGTCTAGGTCTGTTAATTGCAATAATTACAGCCACTGTTCATTTGTCTGTGTGGTTACAGGGTTCCTGCTCCTTTAGTCCTGTAATTTGTGAATTACTGGTAGTTAGCCTTCAATCGAGCAGGTTTACTGCATTTTTTTGTATTTAGGTGAATCTCAACAGAACATATGCAAGTCAAATTTTAATTAATTTATACAATTGTATAATAAAATGTACATATATGTATATCTCTTCAAAATGTTATTTATGTATGTATTTATTTATACACAAATATGTGTATATGTGCAGGAAGTCATTTTAAAAAATTGCTTTATTTACCAAATTTTCATTACTGTAATGCAACCATTTTATTTTTAAATGTACTTTTAGGGTGCTCCCACACTTGGTTCACTTGCCTGGTCCGAACCCGAGTTCTGGTGCTCCCCCCTGCCCCCGCTGGACTGTGTTCATATTATAATATTTGAGTCCGAAACCGCGGTTTGCTTGCATCATCAAACCAGCAGCTGTTTACCCCCGTTGCTTGGTAACGACAGCGCAGGAGAATGCGGTAAATGCATAACATTACTCTCTGCACATTTATGTATTAAGTTTTTGAAATGTTTGTTTATAAATTTTTTGTTTATAAAGCTTCGGTACATAACGGCACTTGCGTCTGTCTTACGAATGTACTGAAAATACTCCAAAGAGCATTGAAGGTGAACATAAATGAGATGTACAGCTCTCTGCTTGCAGCGCGTCAGTCACGCTCATCAGGAAAGTGAGTGAAACACACACACACAAACACACATTTTCATCAAATAATTGGTCATTAAAAGTGGTTCAGCGAACCGTACCAGAGTTCACATGAAGTGTAACGTTACCCCAGACCACCGTTTTTAAGCGGACTCGGGTACGGTTCACGGGTGCACATCCGAGTACGGAAAACAGCCTTCACATCATCCAAACGAACCGAACTCTGACATCAATCGAACCCAGGTGCGCACCAAAAGTGCTAGTGTGAAAGCATCCTTAGTCTCAAAAGTAGAATGTGGCCAGTAGGTGGCAACAGTTGACTGTCTTTATGTGAACTCATTCTATCAATGAATTTATTCAAAAAACACTGATTCATTAAGGAACAAACAAGTTACAGTGATCAAATGAAAAATGAAAAATGTGATGAAAAATTAATTCATTCATTCATTCGATTAGTTCCAAAAATATTTTTTTTCTGGAACAAAACATGTGACGTGCTATCTTTCTGTGGAAGAAATTGTAAAAGTACTAGTATATGCTTTGTTTAGACAACACGGTTTTCAACTAAGCAGAAAATTTGTATGCTTTTTACACAACAACGTTGTTTTGGTTGCCTTAAAAGTGGATTTCTAAGTGCAAGTAAAACAAAAAAATTGGTCTAAGTGTAAAAACTATGAAATGGCAAATTTGTAAAAATGGTGAGGTCATATAGGAATGTTTTTATTGGCGCAGGCAAAGTGACATCACCAGTTACCTGCCTGGCATGCATATCACAGCGTTTTATTAATTTTGGTGAATGGGGATTGTTTTTACAAACTTAAAAACACATCTATTTTTAATTCAGTGGTGCCCATATTAGTTAAGTGATTAACCAATTCGATCAAAAACTAATTCTTTCAGTACTGTTAATTACAGAAATGCATGTAACACACATAAACAATTTATTATTGTAATCTTACATATTTATTAAATTAATGTTAGTTAAGGTGGGAAATTATGATCACTATACTGATTGATGAATCTGCAGGGAATCATTTGTCTACGAGTCATCAATCCGTTAAAAGGGTGAGGCAGACAGTGGTTGAAGTTCATTCTCATCGGTTTGCTCAATTAATGGAAATTAATATATATGATGCTTCTATCAAAATAACAAATGTGTATATCAGTAAAGTTCAAATGGATGTTGAAGAGCGAAGCCTTTTGTTCAGAAATATTTGGGAGCAAACGTGACTGAATATGTACAGTTATATGTCATGTTAACTATTCGAAAGATCAAAAACTACCAATTGATTTTGCATGATCTTGCAGAAATTAAGAAATTACTGTCATTATAAACAAGTTTTAGCTATCCAATCTATTTATCCAAAGTTTCTCAAGATCAAATAATAATTCTTAATGTAACAGCTGGAGTATGTGTAAGGCTGGATGAGGCTTTATCTTCCTCTAGCCACAGATTGGAAATGAACTGGGACTTGGGCTATGCACAATTAAATT
The DNA here is from genome assembly GCF_023724105.1 of Carassius gibelio. Taxonomy (NCBI): domain Eukaryota; kingdom Metazoa; phylum Chordata; class Actinopteri; order Cypriniformes; family Cyprinidae; genus Carassius; species Carassius gibelio. The sequence goes on along the minus strand of NC_068379.1, from coordinate 29,079,397 downwards.
AAATAAATAATGCCTGTCGCGAATAAAGTGAAAATGTAATGAAAAATGAAGATAATTCATGCAAAAAAAAAAAAAAAAAAAAAAAAATCCATGGTAATTATACTTATTGAAATTCAAATTACAAATTCTACTTCAAGTGGAATTTATATTCAGAATTACGGAAACTAAACAACCCTCTTTAATGTTATGTACAAAGCAGGAAGGCAGTTTGGGTAAAGTTTTATGCTGTATTTCCTAGGTCATGGATGAACGACCCATGAAAAGAGGAGCTGAGCAAGAACACCAGCTGGGTGTACCATCTGTCGCTGTGCAATGTAGTGGACGGGCTGGGCAGATGCCACCATTGAGCTGGATAGAAACCAAGCACAACAAACTGATACGAAACAAAAACAAGCTGGACCCTGGATGTAGTGGCATGGTGGGTTCAAACTGTGAATTAGTGAAATTACAGCTATTAGACATGAAAGGAGGAAAGATATTGCCATTACAGAGGTGACGGTAATCTAAAAGACAAAGCATATGAAGAAATCACATCCAGGCCTAAATGCAGTAAGCCATGGATGTATCGGGGTGAAATTAGCTTTACCACGATCAGTTTACCAGCATGAAATGAGATAATAGAGCTAATTCTTTTAATGAGATCACCAGGTGCAGCAAGCCGTGGGGTCCACTAAGATGGTGGACAAACAATCAAACCACTGAAGTAATGAATTCTGACTGGTGGTTTGGTGCCAACTCTCCCCCTGTCATGGATGAAACAGTGAAGCAATTAGAAAAGCAAGTGCACTCCCTTAATTCTTCTTTTTAATTACTGCACCCTGTTCATCATCGGGACTGTGAAGGCTTTTTTAGGCTTTTTTTATTTATTTAGCACAACTCTCTCTGTGCTCATGACTTCCGTTTTTTAGTAAAGTGTGCCTACTGCCTGCTTTGCCCTCACACTAGGGCTTTTGGCGTGTTCAGTTCATTTAGTTGGTGTGAAAACTAATGTGCACCAGCATGTCAACTGAAGCGGTAGTGTTGGGGAGTAACAAACTAAGAGCAACACTAAAACTAAAAAAATAAATAAAAAATGCTAGCATATCTATCCATCTAGCTGTCTGTCTGTCTGTCTGTCTTTCTATCTATCTTCTTCTATCTATCTATCTATCTATCTATCTATCTATCTATCTATCTATCTATCTATCTATCTATTTATAGCTAGCTATTTAGTTAGCTAGCTATTTAGCTATCTAATAAACCTTCAAACTTTAAGTAAGGTCTTTTCTTCTTTTTTTCTAGAATGTCTCTTCTCACATCTGAATATAGTTCCTTGTACAAAAGCTTCAAAACTGTAAATAAAACAAAGATTTCTGGAGTATGTTTTACGATAAAATTAATTGTCAGGCTTATGACTCCAAAATGTTATGCTTAATTTGATGTGTTATTTGCTGTTTCTTCATAATCATTTGAATTATTATTCAGAACTCCGACTTTTTTCTTGCAATTCTGAGGTTTATCTTATACAGCAAATATAAAAACTGAACAAATACCTTAATAAAATTCTGTTTCTTTTCCTAGATGCAGTTAGTATGTTAGCATATATGGTGCCGCTACATTAATAATGCAGAAATACTGTGATACGGACCCAAGAGAGAAGAGATCTACAGGGGCAGGGGAGTGGGTTGAATCAAACGAACAGCTTTAATTGCTCGAAGTTCATATCATAATCCAGGCTACTTTGATTTATGGAATGGGCATCTGTGCCCAGGTAGGCATCTGTGCTGGGAAACAGTGAATTAGTGGAAGCTCAGCTGCAGTATTGTATATATGGAGTAACATGCTCCTTAAACCCTAACCAGCCTGTTTAATGAGATTCACAGTAGATGAATCTGTCAAAGTTACATTCACAGCTTTGGAAAATTGTGGTCCTTGTGCACGCATCTTCCCCTTGAGCCACACCATCACACGCTCTAACTATACTCGCATCGCATACACCATACTGTGTTAATGAAATGTCCACGCATTGGTGTGAAAATTCTATTTAGAGTCATTGTAAAGAGCACCTGCTATTGGCAGTGTTATTCAGGCATTTACCAGGAAAAAATGGTTGGTAATTAAGAAGTGGTTTAAAGTGGAACTGTCTTTGGAATGAGTCTTCTAGATCTCTGTTTAAATTCTGAAATGATCAGTGCTTTAAGTGGCCCAAAAGAGGTGCCGGTACTCTATTATAGCAAAAAAAAAAATATATATTTTCTTTTTTTTTTTTTTTTTTTTTGATGATTCCCCTCATCCCCTGAGTTAACAACAACTATATTGAAAGGCTTTTATATACTGCAGCCAACAGGCAACCTTAATAATAAATCCTTTCATTATTTTGTGGATTTGCTTGAGCTAGAAACAACTACTGAACATAAATAAATGTGCAAAAGGATTTTGAAAAAATACCCTTAGAAAGAGCTACTGCATTACTGCATTCAAACTTCCAAACTGACTCAAATAATTCTCGAAACAGCTCTGAACTCCCGAACTGACTCAAATGAATCACGCTCCGAACTCCCGAACTGATTAAAATAATTTGCAATCCCCAAACTGACTCAAATGATTCGCAAACCCGCACTGCCGAACTGACTCAAATGATTCGCGGACCCGCTACGAACTCCCGAACTGATTAAAATGATTCGCGTTCCCCAAACTGACTCATATGATTCGCGAATCCGCTTTGAACTCCCAAACTGACTCAAATGATTCGCAAACCCGCACTGCCGAACTGACTCAAATGATTCGCGGACCCGCTACGAACTCCCGAACTGATTAAAATGATTCGCGTTCCCCAAACTGACTCATATGATTCGCGAATCCGCTTTGAACTCCTGAACTGACGCAAATGATTCGCAAACCCGCTACGAACTCCCAAACTGATTCAAATGATTCGCGAACCCTATATGAATTCTCGAATTGATTCAAATAATCCGTGAAGCCATTCTGAAAACCTCAAATTGAGTCAAATGATTTGCGATCAATTTGCGATCCCCAAACTGACTCAGTGATTCGCAAACCCGCTCCGAACTCCCAAACTAACTCAAATGATTCAAGATCCCGCTCCGAACTCCCAAACCGACTCAAATGATTCGCGAACCCGCTCTGAATTCTCGAATTGATTCAAATGATCCGCGAAGCAGCTCCGAACTCCCAAACTGACTCAAATGATTCGCGAACCCGCTACGTACTCCCGAACTGACTCAAATGATTCGCGAACCCGCTCCGATTTCTCGAACTGATTCAAGTGATTCGCGAAGCTGCTCCGAACTCCCGAACTGACTCAAATGATTTGCGATTCCCGCTCCGAACTCCCGAACTGGTTCAAATGATTCACGCTCCATACTCCGAACTAGGAAGAATTAGGAAGCGTGCATTGTGAAGGGCGCTCTGAAAAGCGGCAGTGAAGGTAAAGGATTAAAACCTCTATTAAAACAGATGTCCAAATGAACGTACGCTAAAAGCATGTTCTGGGCGCACGGAGAGGTGGTGGTATGCTCAAGAGCTATATTTGGTGTAACGGTACTGAGTAACGGTGCGTACTGACCCACTTAAAGCACTGAGATGTCCAAATTAAGCGTACCGGTACGCTAAAAGCACGTTCTTGGCGCACGGAGAGGTGGTGGTACGCTCAAAGTGGCGGTACTGAGTACCGGTGCGTACCGGCCCACTTAAAGCACTGGAAATGATAATGGGATCACGTTAGCATCACTGAAAAAGAATGAAGCAAAGTTATCCATCTTAGTGTCTTAATTCCTGAAAGTGTCTGCCCTTTTCAGATGGGGCTCTTAGCCAACAGACTTTTTTTCCCCAATTTCTGTCATTCAGCTTCTGAACTGAAACGGAGCCCATTCTTTTTTCTGTAGTTTTCCAATCCCCATTCTTAGCACAATCTAGAGAGGTGCCAACAGGGAAAACAGACCTCATCCTCTAAATGAAAGATTTCCCCATCTGGAAAACAGACAGAAAATCTTCCCAACATGAAGCTGCTTCCACGTGTGTTACTACTTCTGCAGTGCAGGGGGTGTTTGTATAGCTTACCTCCCCATAACCTCACACTTCCCCATTTGCCCTCTGATTTAACAGCTCGATGAACAAGCAGTGAGCAGCAAAACATGCCTGGAGGAAATGCCACAGTATGCACATTCAAACCATGCACTTATGCTGAATGCAAGACCGTGGAGTAGTGGGAGACATGGCTGGAGAAGGTTAGTGTGTTTTTGTAATTAGTTGGAACATGACCTCAGAGTAAACCTTATGAGCTGAAGGCTTTAGTGAACACTATCCATCACTGGAATCCATGCTTCATGCATATGTCACTAAATTGGACAAAAATTACCCTGCACAAACAAATAAAATCTATTACGTCTGTTGCTATCAAAGTTTAAATGAATAGAAAGTGTCGACTGCGGCATTAAATTAAGATTTGCTCATGTTGCACTTAGTTTAATTTTAGGTGTTTTTACAGTGTTGCGCTTTATAACCAATCACACACAATTCTGTTGAGCTTAGGAGTGCAATGGCCAATCAGAGGTGTTCTGATGAGTCATCGCTGAAATTCTCTCATCATAATAAACAAAGTGCGGATATATGCAGATATACATACATTGTAAGTGAGGGATTCATTTTGCAGTGTGTACAGTTTCAGTGATTATAACAATACTTTTGTTTTTTTGAGAGTGCGATAGATAAAAGTTAGTGATAATGTCATTTCTGTACATAATTTATTAGCCGTTTGAATAACCATGGGAAGGAAACGTTTAGCTTATATAATTATAAATTTCTAATGTTTTAATTAATTGTAATCACATTAAATGCAAATTCAGTCCCTTTAAACATATTTTATTAGTGTACATGACATCTCTGGTTCTTGCCTAAAAAGACAGATTTATGATGTTTTTAGTTAATAGATTTGGCTGCTTTAAGCCTTACCCTGGAGTTGGTTCACCCTCTGCCTATGGCTTCATGGTACAGGTGGCAGCTGGTGTCAGGACTGAGATGAGTCTCATCCTTTATATGTTTTGTGGGAAGAGAAGTGGACTATTTCAACTGTCATTCTGTTACATAACAATTACAAGGTGACTACCACCCCAAAAGCAGCCAATATTTACATGCTGCTGTCAGCTTACACATTATTTATAAAACAAAAAAACAAACAGATGGAATTTTAATCTTTTTAATCTTAATCGCATCGTATAAAAACTTTTTACAGATACAGAATTGAATTGATATGATATTATCCCACAATGGTTTAATAAATTTGTGTGCGTCATAGTTCATTAATGAATAATTATAATTTATATTTAATATATCATATTCAGTGACTTCCAAACAGGAAATTTAACAAACAAACAATCAAACAAAAAACAATTGTGACTTATAGAAAAATGTTTACAATTATAGTTTAAAAGTTTAAAATGATTTAGAATGAGCTGTTTCGACTTGTTTTTCAGCCTAGAAAATAAGTATATATTTTGGTTTATTTAGAGTTATCTCATGTTCACCAAGGCTGCATGTATTTGATGAAATACTAAAAATAATAATACTGTGAAATATTACTACTACAATTTAAAATACCTGTTTGAATATATTTAAAATGAAATGTATTACTGTGATTCAAAGCTGAAATTTCAGTAGCCATTACTCAGGTTTTCAGTGTCACATGATTCTTTAGAAATCATCATAATATGCTAATTTTAAATCACATAAATGCAGCTTTAGTAAACATAAGAGTCTTTAAAAAAAAGTAAAAAAAAAAAAAAAAACATTTTTGATAGGCAATGTATATGTAATTTTTATACTTTTCATAAAACAAAATTAAAACAATCAAACCACAGAGTAACTGTTATCATGGAATTGTTAAGTACACAACAGGCAAGTGTTCTGAGCAATAATCATCTTTACTTAGCATTGCATCCATGCTCTGGACTTTCTGGTGGTCTTTCTGGTGTGATTTCCACTGTCTTCATCTGCCTACCCAGTGAAAGATGTCCTGAAGGTGCCACTGAATTCACGAGAACACACCTCAGGACACTGTGTATGAGACCAGACCCTTCAGGTGCAGCAGGCTGCCATGAAACAGAGAACAGATTGCCAACCAGTGGGATGACATTTAGATCAGCTCTCTGAGTCTCATTAGTAGGAGGTGGAGAAAGGGTTATCTTCTATCTATATGCCAAAGACATTTATTACAATCAGACTACAGAAAGAAGTATATTTATATATATTTATATATGTATATTTATAAGTATATATGTATATTTACATCTAGAATGAGCACCCTCAGTTTTGGTGTACCTCAAGGGTGTGTGCTGTCCCCGCTGTTATTTTCTATTTATATGAATGATCCTATGGAAAAGCGTTTAAAATTTGCATTTGTTAGCCTTATTTATGAAGGAGAATAATCGGGCCGGTGGATCAGATTGTCTCGTGGTGCAGTCATAATAACTAGCATTTAAACACTGCCAAGTCTAAGATAATTATACATTTTACAAAGAATAATACCTGCTTCACTCCTTTAAAAATGGTTGTATAGTGAGCATCACCAATTCTTATAAGTTTCTTGGCACTACCATCTGTAGTGATCTCAAGTGGGAGAACAAGGTTATGTGTGTGGTTAAGAACTCACAGCGGAGGATGTACTTCCTTCATCAGTTATGAAAATATAATCTGTCTACGTGCAGAAAATTCCTTGTATGTTATGCATACCTCGCCAATAAATGTTGTTGTTGTTGTACATTATATAATTCCATGAACACTTTTAACGTGATTCATCAGTTTCCCTTTTTTTGTTTAACTTTTGATAAAGTAGAACTATTGTACACTAAAAGGTTTGGAATAATTATGATTTTTTTAAATGGATTTGAAGTCTTATGCTCACCAAGGCTGCATTTATTTGATAAAAATGCAGTAAAAAAGAGTAATTAAAATTATCATTTTAAAGGATGTTTTCTATTTTAAAGTTTTTAAATAAATTCCATTCATTTTAGATTTTAAAAATGTATTACTGTGATGCTAAAGTGGAAGTTTCAGCATCATAACTCCAGACTTCAGTGTCACATGATCCTCCAGAAAACAGTCTAATATTCTGATTTGCTGGTCAGTAAAAAACAAATAAATACGTAATTTCAAGCTTTATGGTAAGAATTTAAAAGAAAGAAAGAAAACAACTTTTATTCAGCAATGGCACATTAACTTGATCAAGACACTTCTAGAGATTTATAATGTTACCAAAGATTATTTAAAATAAATGCAGTTATTTTGAATTTTCTTTTCATCAAAGAATCCTGAAAAAAAAATCACTTTTTGAATTTATTTATTTATTTTTACTATGTATCAAACATGTTTTTGTTGTTTTCTGTTTCCAAAATTATAAGTATTTTTTCTATGGTATGTAGACTGGTTTTGGTTTCATCATTTTGGTCCTCCAGTGACAAATCAGGGAAAGCCTGTGAGCTGCACACACCCTCTGTGGTTTCCAGCTAAGCCCCAAGAAATAATTCAGACTGAAATAGTCCCGTTCTGCCTGACTGTAATGATATGCTTCACAAACCAGCATACTACAGGAGTCCAAAAACCCAAATAAACACCAGACTTCCCCAAACTCGGGCCAAGACACATAAAATGATTCTTATTAGACTCAATATTTTATATTTGTTTAGGAAAATAACCAGAGGCTATGGCATTTTCTGAGGTTTACCATGAAGATACGACCAATAATTACCATCAGGTGGTAAATTTATCTGTCATATTATCTTTAATATACTGCATTTTCCAGACATTCCTGGATATGTGGGTAGATTGTGTTGGAACCCTGATCCCATTTGGTGCTCATCAACTACATCAACAAACCAATTCACATATCCTGTGTTTTCTTTCCAGCTTATAAACTGGAAATACTCAAAGCTTTTCTGGATTTTCAACAGCTCCTTCAGTTTTTTCTTCTCAGGTTGTATTTTGTTTTTCTTAACGTGAAGTGTGCTATTTCTCTACCAGTGGCAGAAAATTTAATTACAGTCTGTTGTACGATTTGATTTATGTGATGGTAGCAAAAACAAAATGCCAATATTGACAGCAATCATACAATAATACAATCATGCTAACCAGCCAAACCTTCATTTGTGGACCCTGGCTGACTGGGACTACTATCGGCTTAGCAGTTGGAATTGATTTGGGGCCATGAGTACCTGTTGGGTCTAACAATGGAGAGGGAGGAAGGATTTGAAATGTATCTTTGTGATTATGTTTGGTGCTTCTATAGTAGTGCAGAAAGTGCACACTTCATCTGTAACCTTATGAAAACAGCTTCATTATTTTTACACAGATACACATTTTAAGTTTAATGCACTGAATGGAATGTGTCTGCTTTTGGGTGATATCATTATTATGTCTCTGTATCAAAATATAACATATGAAACAAATGATTGCTTTGTTCTAAATCCATCCAACCTGCGTTGAGGCTGAAAACCAAACTCTGCTGGACGCATTTTGTGGTGGTAAAGCTGTTGTAAAATTGTTGTTGATGTATTAAAATCCACAGTGCTGATCAGTTCATAGAATTCCTGCTGTGGGAATGGGAAAACAGTTTTCTCAGTTTGTTTTTGAGGATGTTTTACTTTCTTCTATGGTTCTTCAGCTTGACCTCAGGCCTAAAATCACACTTACGATGCACACTATGCGTAGCATGCAGCATATCATGCCAACATCAACAGAACAGTGCATTGTGGACTTCACACAGGGTGAACTTCCATAAAACTCCTCATGAAAGATCTTAGATTTTATCTAAACCTTTTGGAGATCATGGTAAAAGACGCTTATAACATCTCAAGTATTAAGACATATCTTTTGCTGTGTTGATCCTTGCTCAAGCCTGAACAGTTGCACAGGGGAAGTATCACTTCATCTCTCAGTCATTTGAGACCTGAGGATTTTTGGCTAGACAGATGCATCTCAACACTGTTTGGATGATATTTGGACTAACTGAATTGTTAAAATGCAGGGCAGAGGATTCACCGTCTGATCTGTCAGTTAAACACAGTGAAATATGCAGGGATTTACGAATCTAGCATGAAGCTTCTTGTATTTCTTACTTTGCAAAGGGAGATTTTGGCTCCTTTCAGATCATTTTGTTGACGTCTGGAGCACTTTTGGGCAGAAGTATTCATATACAAGTATGCTTGGTCAAGACATTACTGTATGAGTCTGTGGTTCTTTTGAACATACTTAAATGCATTCTTGAATTACCAGAATTTAACCAGATATGTTGTTGTTCTGGTAGCTTATTTAGTTAACTTACTCTCCTCAATCTGCTGTTTCACCATGATACTAGTCTAATGAATGAGAGAACAATTTTAGACAATTCTATACGTGATTAACAAATTTTCTCTTGTCTTGTCTTAAGCCAGATTTGCATAATGTATCCTTTTCCCCTCTATAACTGTAATTTGAGGATTGAGGTTGATTACCTTTCATGTTACTGTACCAAAAAACACGATAGTCGCAAATGTGTTTTCTACAAACAGCCAGAAATGTAAGTCTTTATTCAATGACAATTAATGATAATTCTCATTTGCACCATTTGGTATCATAGAAGCAGAAAGATATCATTTTTTGCTTGAAACATAGCCAAACACAACTTCCCATGCAGAATGAAGAATTCGATTTTAGAGTTATGGCCCTATAAACTAAAAATGCAACATTTTACTTTCTGGTTATGCGAACGGAATTTTATCAAACATAATTTTACCAAACATTATGTCAATGTTACTAAAAATGTCCAAATAAAATGTTTCAGAAAATGTTTTCCATGTCAGTAAAATTTTTATGCTAACATTTTAGAAAATTATTAAAGACTAGATAGAAACTCTAGAGAAATTTTCTTATTTATTCTTCCTGGTTTTTCCCAAATTATGTAATGAAAATATATGATGTGGGAGGAAAAACAATGTTTTAGTGCTTTTGAGAGCTATGCATGTTAATTGGGGGAACACAACCGTTTTTGAGATAAAGCAAATGTTTTATGAGAGAACTCGAAGTTTCTTAGGAAAATGCAATACTTTTGCCATAGAAAGCAAATGTTTTGAAAGACAATGTGGTTTTTTTGGGTGAATGCAATAGTTTTGCGAGAGAATGTAATACTGCAAATGAATGCAGAAGCATTAAAATATGTTTCTTCATATCTCTTTTTCTCCCATCACCATGTTCCATTCAGTGCTTTGTACTATGGTAAGCAATAAGCAAACAATCATGATTTATATTCAGAGTTATTAGGTATGACAGACACTTCTCTACAAGAAACTTTTTCAACCACAGGTGTCAGTATAGAGCCCATCATTTTGTTGATTACCTCCTATGAGTATTGCTAACTACAACAAGTCCATTGCTCAGGCAGGTTTTAGATATGATGTTTGTTAAATTGCTTATTGGCACACTAATTCCGCCTACACTGAAATGTTATCCTGTTATTAATCAGCATAATGTCCTCGAAAAAGCATTTGCGTGGGTAACCTTTTTCTTTAATTATATCAACAGCAGCCTGACTAGATGTATAAGAATGATATGTCCCAACCTTGGAGGGAACATTCACAAATTTATTGTTTTTAATCTTTTTAGCACACAACCGTGAGTGAAAATGAGTCCCCCACTGAAGCCATCAATCAACGTAATGGATATGAGACAGGACATCTCTAGAGATGCGGCAGTGAAACTCTGCCCCTTTTATTCCATCACCACTGCTCTGAACGGCAGCCTCGGGAGACCAGGAGCAGGACAATACCAGCCTTTCACTCAAGCAAGGTGAATACTAACAGACCTTTTGGGCTTTTGATAAAACGAAGAGTTGACTGCTCTTAGCTCCTCGGTTTTTGATCAGAAAAGAGACGTGTGGGGTACAGAGTATCGTCCTTTAGCTGATGAGGTTTCATGCACCCTGAATACCCAGAAGTGGCCATCAAGACTAATTACAAAAGCAATCCCATCAACATCCCAAAATAGGCTCACTAGTGTCCTGACACTTCATTTTACAAAGTCATGGAAATGCTGAGGTAATGATTCCATTTGTCTTCCTCAAGCCAAAAGCAGACAGGCCGATGTTAGTTCCAGCAGCATTCTCTAAATCAGTCACTTTGAGCACATTTTTATTATTAATTTACTGTGTTCAGGTTGAAAATGAATGAGTATCTAATGAATACTTCACACAGTGATTTTTCACAAAACTTTTTAGCATGTATGAGCAGAGATCCCGCAAGACGTTTGACAAGTAGAGCTAAACTTTTTTTTTTTTTTTCTTTTTTTTTTTTACTGCAAGCAGCTCTTTTGGAATAGAGCCAATACAATGTCCACAGTACCAGAAAGATGTCACCAAAATATGTGTAAATCACACCAGTCTCTGACACCCCTGGGCTCTGTAAAACAGCAAAAAAAAAAAAAAAAAAAAAAAAAAAAAAAAAAAAAAAAACAACTTGGGGTTGAAATTAGCAAAATGCCATAAGTTAGCAAAACTCTTTAAAGCCTTATCTCATTTCAAACATGCCATCATGCCTGAAATATTGCTCAAATTATACAGGCTAAAACATGTTGGCCTAGCTCATTTTATGTGGCTTCCAGTATACAAGTTTACATAATACATGTCAGGAAATGGAAACTGTTGTAAATGAATTAATAATATGTTTTAGATATAATAGGAAAGGATTAAACTAAAATAACAAGCTTAAAAATATATACATATATATATATATATATATATATATATATATATATATATATATATATATATATATATATATATATATATATATATATATATAATTCACAAAACCCAGAATATAAAATATCAGATCAGGAGCAAGTAAGAAAACAAGATGATAAAAATAGTGGCTTTATGCATGCTATATTATATCATCCATGTAAGCTTAGACTCGTTTAACATCAAACTCCAGTCCAGTAGGTGACAATATTCACTTAAGTTACAATCTGCCAGTAAAACCACTTAGAAAGAAGAATTGAGAGTGTTTTCAAAACAGTTCTACTTTTTAAATATCAAGCTACTTTTTTCCAACTAAATCTGGCATGGATGGATTAAAGCATGGGCCTACATTCAAATCAACAATGACTAGAATTGTGTGTTTTCTTTTTACCGTATATTTTATTTTATAAAACCTAAAAAAAAAACAAAAAAAAAAAACAATTAATTTAAAAACTACATCCAGTACATCAAAGTGGATATATTAAAAGGGAGCATGTAACTCTGGCATGTAAGAAACATGTAAGCAAAGGTGAAAATAAATCTGCATAGTTTATCCTTTCAATTTCCATTCAAACAATTCACTGAATTTCTAACCTATCACTTAAGTAACAGTGGTAAATGGGGTTTGGAAATGGGGATTTTACTTTAGCTCTTTTCTTACAGCTACTTTCTAATTTATGAATCTCAACAATTTTGTTCTGCACATAAGAACTATATTCTTTGGTTTTACTCCTTGTGATGGATGATTAAGCAAATCTGGACTTTGTGTTCCTCATATTTATAATCCTGTGGAACATGAAGTCATGGCTGGAATATTTCATGCTTCCATTCATGCTGGTGTGCTAAAAAAAAAAAAAAAAAACCTTGATTGCGAATATTTTACTCATAAGAATTTCTCGAGTTGCCAAAAAAAAAAAAAAGTGAGTTTTTCCCCCCACTTTCAATTGTTTTACTTCATTGAGAGGTTAGAGTTTTGTGAATTTTTTGCCTTAAAGATCAAAAAGGTAAACAATGCAGATTTATTTTCACAGGCTCCTTTGCTCTTATTTACGAAGGGTGGAGGGCACAGCAAATGGTGGGAAAATGCAATTTGGCAGACTTTTCTTGCAGGGCAGCAGGAAAGAAACCAATCATACAAGGTATCACATAATCTTTTAGTATTACTGAGCTTGTGATGATGTTTATGTTTTTGCATGTTTTGGTAATGCATGCTCCCAAAATAGAAATAGTGAGCTTTATTGTATAAATATTACTCAAGATCAAGTTGCAAAGCATTATGGGCACATTCTGTTTTCACCCTCTTGCAGAAAATTAGTGCCGTTAATGGGGTGTTTTGCGAAGCATGTGTTAAACTCAGTCTTGATCAGTGTGTGGTCCAGAATACAAGTTTCCTTATTCAATCATAATCTCTTTTCTTATTTCCAGTATATTACAATATATACACTACTGTTTAAAAGTGTGTAGTCTGTAATTTAGATTTTCTGTAATAGATGTTATTCTATTTATTTTCCTAAACAAATTTATATTTTCATTTAGCATGGACACAGTGTCTTTAAAGACTTGAATATAGCAAAGATTTCTGTTTCAAATAAATGCAAAAATATTCAAAACAAAATATTCTGGGCCACATTGTGTAACATGATAAAGTTTTGCTATAACTCAGTTTAAATAAATGGCTTTTCTGGGAAGGAAGTTTTGACTTCAGAAAGTTACAGTATGTTTTCATGGTACATCAAGCCCTTTTATCTCGAAAGATCAAGGGAAATTTGATTCATCATGAAATGGCCCTCTGTAACTGGCCAATCCGACAATAACAGTCTCTTTTTAAAGCCTGAATTACATTGTGACAGGATCACAAACCAATCTGTGCTGAATTGTGTCACCCAGACTGTGAAGGTCAGCCTGAAAGGATCAGGGCTCTTGTTAAAAGAAAGAATCACCGCCTAGCTAAATGTAAAACTTTCCTCCAAGAAGATCTTCCCACAGAGACTGGAGATAGAGGCACAGATTGCAGGAGTTTCTGGACATGAAAGGTAGAAGAAATTGTGTATCATCAACAGTGATAAGAGACATTATTCTGAAAGTTAGAGCAGTGTTGCCACAGTTACTTTGAAAAAGTAACTTAGTTACTTTACAGATTACTTGATTTAAAAAGTAACATAGTTACTTAACAGATTACTTGATTTTAAAAGTAACATAGTTACTTAACAGATTACTTGATTTTAAAAATAACTAATTACTTTACAAGTTACTTTATTAGTTACAATCAGCAGCTGCCGACAACATAAAAATGACAACCAGTTTTGCCAACACTCACTTTATTGGAAGTGTATTTTTAACAGTAACATCCACAATCTATCTCCTGACAAAGTTGATCTTAAAAACTATTTCCTGGAAAAAATACATGTTTTTACAAAATATAAAGCTAGTCTTTCTTGACTTGCAACCCATTCTCACTCCAAAGGCGTCAAAAACCGAAGCATGGTCAAGCGCCCCTAGCGTCACTTTTATGACGCCAAATGTGCCTCTCGGCGTCGAATATCGAAGCACTACGACCTTCATTGCTTTCAATGGGAAACTTTTGGCGTCAGAATTCGACACGAGGACATGAGATGTTTATCGCTATGAAATCATGTTCAAGAAGTCTCATTCAGCACACATCGCGATACTTGCTATCAGTGACAGTTCCACAGTTTGGGTGAGTAGTCGTATATACGCTCTTTTAATGCCTTTTATAAAATGTATTCTGTCTTATTTATTAATCAAATTAGTGCCATATGTTTAATCGCTGTATTATATCGGTCATCCGCGGCTGTCTTTGAGTTTCATTGCGTTTAAATAAATGAACACAGCTGCTAATTAGTCTGATTAAACTCTATCTGTCACGTGACGTGCCATAGACCTTCGATCCGTTTTATATTATTATTAATTTCAGGATCAATGATGTAAGTTGTATTTGTAGTAAAATCATGGTAATCACGACACTTACAATAGTAATAAATGAAATGTGAAGTTAAAACACAGTAAACAGGACATTAGTAACTGTAACTGTAGTTTTACTATGGTATATTAATAATCAATACAACAATACAATAATCACCAAACCAGCTATGTTTGTATCACTGTAATGTTAGTGTTTTTATGTGCTTTTATATGACAGATATCACAGTAATCATATGTTCTGTACCATGCTTTTAATACCTTTTAATGTAAATCCAAAAAAAAAAAAAAATCCAATTAAAAATAAATAATAAAACATGCATTTTTCCATCTTGCAGTTCTTTCATATCAGTTTATATATATATATATATATATATATATATATATATATTATATCTAAATATTTTGCTCACAGATCATTATTAACATTCTGTATATAATTCAATTTTATTTACTCTCCCCTTTTTATTATTTTTATTTTTATTTTTAGCTGAAAAGACATAAAGGCAGTCAGCCCAGTGGTGTTTCTGGAGAGGGATTCCTTCAGAAATGGAGAAGACAGAAAGCTGCGGAGGCAGATATTTGCAGCAGTAAAGGCGGGCGTACACGGTGCGATTTTTGCTGTCGTACGAGTTCGCATGCGATTTTTTTAAATCGTGTGGAAATCGCGTATGCTCGTATGGTCGCGGCTCGTATCATTTGCGATGAATTACGAGCCGAGCAGAGTGGCTTACGAGCACTTCCCGACCTCCCGATCATTTTTAAACATGTCTAAAAAGTTCGTGAGCTATCGGTTTGAATTCGTGCCATTTGTGCGGTTGAACGAGCCGATTTGTTGATTTATCTGAAGTTGACCAATCACGAACTAGGAAAACCACAGAAGACGAAGACGGCAGCGCCACGGCGAATGTGGGAGGATAAACTCGGTGAAGTCTGACAGGAACAGTGAGCGCTGTATGTTTCTAGCAACGTATTCCAATGCCTTTTTAGTTCTCTCTCGCTCTCTCTCACACACGCATATGTAGTTTACAGGGACTCTCCATAAATGTAACGATATTCTATACTGTTTATCCCCATGCACTACCTCTATCCATCACGGAAAATGCATGTTTAAATTTTAAAGCCATTTGGTATACGAGGGCACAGGAATTGTCCTCACAAACCATGTTTACATTGTAACACACACACACACAGGGTAAACAAACGTCCCAGTTTCCTATTGCTGAAAAACAATCTGTAGCTACGTGTAGGAAACAGTCACGGCTCGTATCAGTATTTTATATGCAGTTATGAGAGAGGGAGAGCAGTTATATTAGGCGCGTTCCACTTAAAGCAGCGCTTCACAGAATGATCACCTGTATGACATTAAAGTACCGCGAGAGCGATTCTAATGCATTCGATATGTGTGCTCTTTTATCGCTCTCGCGGTACTTTAATGTCATACAGTGATCCTCCAGTGCGTGCAGCGGTGCTTCAAGTCGAACGCGTCTATCGACTTCGTGCGATTGTTTCTGGAATTCGCAGGTTGTAAAATCGTGTCGTTTATCATCTCGTCCGTACGATTTTCAGATAAACTCACTCGTGCCGTGTGCGTGGACATAGGATCTTCCGACCATCCGAATTCGCACCGTGTACGCCCGCCTTAAGTCTGTGATAGTTTGTCCCTTTTATCAAACATTCCTGCTGTTATAATTTGTACAGCATTTGTTGTTTCTTAAACTGTTGCACTGTCCAAATACCCACACTTGCCATCTTTGCACTTGACCACTTGATTACTTATTTGAAGTCTTTCCTGTATTTGGCCTAGTGTTCGAGTGAGCATGATAACCACAAGTGTGTGTCGAACTTTTCATGACCTGATGACTGTGTTTCCCAATCCTGATCCTGGAGAACCCCAGCACTGCACGGTTTTGGTGTCTCTCTTATCTGCCTTGGAGTCTTCACTGATGAGCTGATGAGTTGAATCAGGTGTGTTTGATCAGGGAGACATCTCAAATGTGCAGTGTTGGGGTTCTCCAGGACCAGGATTGGGAGCCACTGCCTTATGGGACACTTATGTGTTTACAGAGATTTTTAATAACTAATTATCAATATTTCACATACTGTACATTGGACAGCTTCCCATGACCTCTTGTGAGATCTCGGCAAAAAGTCTGACGATTTATTCCAAAACATGATGCATGATGGGATACACTAAGCTTTGTATAGCGCTCCGGAGCAGTATTGGAGAGGTTTAGTGTGTGTTAAGGACGCTGTGCTTTGGCATTATTAAGACAGTCTCGTTCACACACTGTCACGTACACACACTCTCAAGTGGCCAAGACTGCAAGTGTGGGTATCTGGACAGGGTCAAAGTCTTAAAAATGATCCCTAAACACATCACAGTCTTAATAATCCAGTTTAACACTTGTATGATATTGTACAAGCCCCAGGACAGCCTCATCTGACACTATCAAAAGAATTCATATGACTATAGCTTGCTATTAATTACTTGCTTTCAATAATGGATGCATTTAACTTTTAATTATACAGCATCTTTACAGAGGTGTAATGTACAAGTTGCACGTAATTAATAATATTTCCTTCTTTCTGTCTTACAGGATTTTTTGCAGATAATCCTAATGCTGTTCTTCTTTTTCAGGTCTAAAATATCAAGCTCAACAACTCACTCAAGAGCCAACCCTCACAAACCTTCCTAAAAACTAAAAGAGCTATTACTGAGTCTCAGCGAATCTTGCCATGATCAGCTCTTCCCAGGTACATTTGTTTAGAATATTTTTTTTAATCAACATTTACTCCTCAAATGCTCTGGTCTGAATCTTACTTTAAATTAACTTAATTATGTTTAATGAGCAATATTATTTGCACACAGAGTAAGTAGAGATTATCTTGTTTCACAGAAGAGAAGGAAGACCAAGGAAATGATTTGCTCAGGATGAGGAATGAAGATGGCCATCTTGTGCTCAAACAAACAGAAGTCCTCTGGTATGTGTGTGTTGAAGCAATGCTGTGTTATACAACATTTTATGATGATCTCTCACAGAACTGGTCATGTCAGCCTTGATTTCTTTTTTTACTATTACAATTACAGCATGTTAGCAAAGTGTGACTGGACATTTTTAATATTATGTTTTTAAAAACACACCACCTGTTTTAAAAGTAGACAAGTATCATGAAATTGGTTTAGTTGATATAAACACCAATGTACATTATTTCATTGTTTTCTAAATGTTATGTTATAAATTGTGAATTGATAGTGGATTGGTTTGAAGCCAGGCCTTACACTGCACAGACTAAAACACATTTGTGAGAGAAGTCAGGAACTTTGGAGAAAGATTCTAGAGGAAGAAAGCACATTTACTGCAACAATAGATGAATTCTAGAGTCTATGAGAACTACACATGCTAATGCAGTCTCATGAGCAAGACCTTTGCCTCTGTAACTTTTTCTTAATTCTTTAATTTTTATTGCAGTATTTTAATTTGTACAGATGATCTCATCAGCCAAATGAGGGGTTTTGACCAAGTGATGCTCTTGAAAGGAGTGAAAGAAGAGGATGTGCTAAATTCTCTTCAGAGAAAAAGCTTCTCAAAAGGTCTCAAAACAGCTTGAAGAATGGTAAGTGTACAGTACTACAAGGGTCATAGTTGCTCACACTGCTAAAATCACACAGAACATAAGCTGAGCTCTCTGTCCATTAAACAACTTCATCTGGATTGTTTGTTTCATTTTGACCAGGTCTGGGATCTTAGGACTGAGAGATCCTCTGGCTGAGGACAAGCTACACCACATCAGTGTTGGATATCAACCACAAACTGTTTCCAGACACGAGAGAAGAAGAACACGATGGGGAGATGAAACCAGTTTAGATGTGATGATGGGAATCATTATTTTCTGGAACAGTATCTCATGTCTTATATGTATCACATGATCTGTATCACAGTTGACTGGATGGGACTGTGTGACTTTTAAGGACATTTCATCACTCATCTGTGTGAACTTATATATGAGGTTAATGTATTTTTGATGATAATTATTTTCATTGAATCTTATTCGTCTTGATGCTACTTTATCAACTTTATAGTCTATGCTTCAATAAAATGAAAATGGTGAATATTGTGTTCTGAAGATTCTTGTTAAATACATAATTTTACTAGGTAGGCTGATATGTGTTTATTTTAGACTTGGAAAAACTACATATTAATTATTGGGATTATTTTTTTATTTAAGACATAAACATTTTTGATCGGATTAATAACATCTGGGACATCAGTACACCAGAAAGTAATTTTTTTATATTTTAGTAACAAATATGCAAATTTTTTAGTGAAATAAAGGGAGTTACGAGATTAACTATTCTGCATTACAAGATGGTGCCATGGGCTTTATTGTTACAAACACTTGAGGGATAACTGAGAATGTAGCAGGAATGATCAATGGGATCTTGTACTGCATTAAAACCAAGAGCACACACATGATGTCCAGCACCTGAGGAGCAAGATACGGGGGTGAGGAGGACATTTTTACACTGATTTTTGCTAAATAGTTATATATATATATATATATATATATATATATATATATATATATATATATATATATATATATATATATAAATTAATATTCTTAGCACTGCATGAATTTGTCCTTGTGTAATAGTGAAGTATCACAATGTGTATACATTGTCCTTGATTACTGCTTTACAGGTGGGGAATAGATAGGTATAATAGTCATGATGAATAGAATAGAAAACAGAGGACTGTGAAAACTGTCAGATATAAATGTGACTCAGCTCAATTTGTTGTCCATGATGAGGAGAATACATATATGTAGGTTTTACTGCCCTTCTACCCCCAGGGGCCCAGTAGCACCCCCCGGAAGAGCCCAAAACTGTACATTTCAAATGGCTGTAAATCAGAGTCCAATTAACATATCAAAGAGAAAATGGGCAGGATTATTACTTATGCTATGCTGATAAAATAATGTTGAGCTCAGTTTTCAGAAATAAATGGAAAGCTGACATAAAGGCATTTTAAATATTGCTCACTGTAAAATACCACATTTCAGCCTGCCTCTCAAATATATCATAGAGGTTTGCACAATAAACATATTTAGATATCCAGTTTTCCTTAAAATAAATAATTTATTTAGTTTCGTTAATAAAAAGTTTAAACTACATTACCCACAAGCCTCCGTCGTTCTATCTATAGAAAGGCAACACTAGGGGGCTGTTTTTTGTAGTTCATTGAAGTTATGCTTAGGGTTAGGATTAGGATCTCGCTAAAGATGTCATTTTTCTCAAGATAGCAACACTTCATTGTTGACTTAATATATTACTAATGTGATGATAGGAGCAAAACATACTTTTTAACATGATGCGCTGTTTAATATGGGTTAAAAGATAGTCCAACCACAGACTGTCCTGAAAAGTCATAGCCAATGACATCTAAGCTGAGCAGCAGCGTCACATTTCCTTATCCATGTATGACAGATGTCTTTCGTTTTTCGGCTGAAGGGATAGATTCGGTTAACAATAGATTAAGCTTGCTACTTATTAGATTCTGTTTTATTAACGTCTTCACCTTCCTCCGTTGTTCAGCTTGACAAACATTGGGCAATATTGATGTGCACATGCCCAGCAGTCGCAGTTGTATCCAACAGATAGATTCCTCTCATTAAATATAAGACACATTTTTAAGATTTGTATATATTTTTTTTTTTGACCAAAGACAAATATATTTACTAATCAAATGACGTGCTTCTAAAATTTACATTGTATATTACATTGTGTTTTAAAGTTAAAATTGTTCACATTTGTGTTTCTGTGATTTACCATTCTCTACCATTTGAACCCTAGGAATAAAAACAGAAATTATAAATGAATGAATGAATGAATGAACAAATAAATACATAAAGCATAATAAACATGCATATTTTTGTAAGGATCTTCCATTATTTATTGATATGTCAAACTCATTTAAAGACAACATGCCCAAATTACTACACTGCATCCTCTGTCACCAAGCTCGTTTTTGCCACCATAAAGAATAAAAAGGCAGTTATGTTGTAAACATTAACTATTTTCAGTATGCAAATGAAAATGCTTTTATTAAAAAACAAAACAGTAAATACAGTATGTCTTTCAGAGAACACTGTAAAAAGATCAATTTTATTAAAAAAATTAAATTGACCAAAATGTTATACAACACAATGTAAATGTTTCAAACTCACAAAAAAACACCATGAAGACATGCATGTCAAGTGTGCAATATCATCTATAAAACTCAATCAGCACAGCATCAAATAAACACTGATTGTCTGAACAATGGAAAACAGAGAAAGTGTTCAGGAAAACAAACACCTGCTAGCTTTGACATAACATCATGAATTCACTTCATGACTGGAGCTAGGGGATGACTGTGTATGAATATCTCCTTTACTAAAACTCTTAATTAAAGTCTAAAAAGTTCACTGTATGAAGCTTGAAAAAGAGAACAAAATGCTTTATCAATACGAAAAATACTATTTTTAACTATTGTTTTCATCACTGGTTCTGTAATGTATTCATTATGAGCTTATAAATAAAACAAAGTTACATCTTCTGCAAAAATCAAACCACTGCAAAGTCTAATCACTGATCCAGGGACCATATCTGTGTGTGTGGGGGATAAAGAGTTAACGAGGTGAGTCCTTGTGCATGATGGAGAACTGCAGTGTTATCCTCAAACAATCCTGTAAAACAGAAATATTACATTACATTCAACTTATACATTACACTGTGTTTTGTTTAGACCATAAAAGCAGCCTCTGTAAAGATGCTGTAAAATTAAATGTTAAATGAATCCATTTTTGAAAGCAAGTAATTAATAACAAGCTATAGTCATATGAATTCTTTTGATAGTGTCAGATGAGACCGTCCTGGGGCTTGTACAATATCATACAAGTGTTAAACTGGATTATTAAGACTGTGATGTGTTTAGTACAGTATGTGAAATATTGATAATTAGATATTAAAAATCTCTTTAAACACATAAGTGTCCCATAAGGCAGTGGCTCCCAATCCTGGTCCTGGAGAAGCCCAACACTGCACATTTGAGATGTCTCCCTGATCAAACACACCTGATTCAACTCATCAGCTCATCAGTGAAGACTCCAAGGCAGATAAGAGAGACGCCAAAACCGTGCAGTGCTGGGGTTCTCCAGGATCAGGATTGGGAAACACAGTCATCAGGTCATGAAAAGTTCGACACACACTCGTGGTCATCATGCTCACTCGAACACTAGGCCAAATACAGGAAAGACTTCAAATAAGTAATCAAGTGGTCAAGTGCAAAGATGGCAAGTGTGGGTATTTGGACAGTGCAACAGTTTAAGAAACAACAAATGCTGTACAAATTATAACAGCAGGAATTTTTGATAAAAGAGACAAACTATCACAGACTAACTGCTGCAAATATCTGCCTCCGCAGCTTTCTGTCTTCTCCATTTCTGAAGGAATCCCTCTCCAGAAACACCACTGGGCTGACTGCCTTTACGTCTTTTCAGCTAAAAATAAAAATAATAAAAAAGGGGAGAGAAAATAAAATTGAATTATATACAGAATGTTAATAATGATCTGTGAGCAAAATATTTTTATATATATATATATATAAACTGATATGAATGAACTGCAAGATGGAAAAATACATGTTTTATTATTTATTTTTAATTTGATGTTTTTTTTTTTTTTTGGATTCACATTAAAAGGTATTAAAAGCATGGTACAGAACACATGATTACTGTGATTTCTGTCATATAAAAGCACATAAAAACACTAACATTACAGTGATACAAACATAGCTGGTTTGGTGATTATTGTATTGTTGTATTGATTATTAATATATCATAGTCAGTGTTGGGTATAGTTACTTTGGAAAGTAGTTGGTTAGGTTACAACGTTACCATCAATTAAAAGTAATCAGTTATGATACAGCGTTACCTATTCATAAAAGTAACGCGTTAGAGTACTCATGCTTTACCAAAAATTAAAAGCCGTTTGCAGGGGCTCACACACGACAGACACAGCCCCCGGCCCCTTTAAATGCACCTAGAAGTCGTGACTCCCGACAATGAATAACGTCAGTCATCCGACTAAATTAACACTGCAGGATAACAATAACAGGAAAGACAGTCAGCAATAGGCTATTCCACATGGCGTTTTATTTATTATCACAGAACATATTATTAATCAAAATTCGCACCTACCCAGCCCGGGTAGCCTAGGCTACTGTATATTATGAGCACCACAAGATAACTCCTGATTTTTCTTTAACTTTAAATAACGCAGTTATCAAAGTACAAGTATGCTTACTTGTAAACACAACCTTAAACAGGCTTGCAGATTTAAATCCATTTAGAAATGATGAACAACCAGCCAGCCAATGATCTAACAGAAATTAACAGCTGACTGTCAAACAAAAATGATAACAAACCGACCGAATTAAATCCTTCACTGCCACACAGGCAAATGACAAATAGCCGAACTAATTATTATTAAAGTGTCACTCACAGAGTGTGCATTTACCGTTATGTTCTTTTCTTTTTCGTTGACAAATTGAAAATAATGTGCGTACTTCCATAAACCAAACGCTGTCCTCTCTGCTATCTTGCCGGGAGTTCGACACACACAGGGTCAGGCGCAGGGCACAGACGCATCACAGCCATTGACTTTACGATCACAGAGCTTCGGCTCCACTGATACATCCGCAGGTGGCACAGTAGACCTAGGCCTACTGTCTGACAAAAAGCAGGCTGCAGTCGGGATTTTCCTTTCCTTAAAATAACGGATTACTTTTTTAAAAAAAATAACGAAGTTACTGATTACTTCCGCACGAAACTAACGCGTTAAGTTACACATTTCCGGAAAAAAGTAATTAGAGTACTCTAACGCGTTACTTTGTAACGCGTTACCCACAACACTGATCATAGTAAAACTACAGTTACAGTTACTAATGTCCCATTTACTGTGTTTTAACTTCACATTTCATTTATTACTATTGTGTCGTGATTACCATGATTTTACTACAAATACAACTTACATCATTGATCCTGAAATTAATAATAATATAAAACGGATCGAAGGTCTATGGCACGTCACGTGACAGATAGAGTTTAATCACACTAATTAGCAGCTGTGTTCATTTATTTAAACGCAATGAAACTCAAAGACAGCCGCGGATGACCGACATAATACAGCGATTAAACATATGGCACTAATCTGATTAATAAAGAAGACAGAATACATTTGATAAAAGGCATTAAAAGAGCGTATATACGACTACTCACCCAAACTGTGGAACTGATAGCAAGTATCGCGCGATGTGTGCTGAATGAGACTTCTTGAACGTGATTTCATAGCGATAAACATCTCATGTCCTCGTGTCGAATTCTGACGCCAAAAGTTTCCCACTGAAAGCAATGAAGGTCGTAGTGCTTCGATAGTCGACGCCGAGAGGCACATTTGGCGTCATAAAAGTGACGCTAGGGGCGCTTGACCATGCTTCGGTTTTTGACGCCTTTGGAGTGAGAATGGGTTGCAACCATGTTCCCAGCTGTGCCTGTGCTCCTCGTTTCAACATTTCTTGTACCCGAGGAATAATCTAAAATAAAAGTAATAAATAAATAAACATAGCGATGGGAATGCACTTTCTCTCAGGGCTGAATCAGCTTGTTTGCCTGTGAAAGTGCTGCTCTCAAGAGACATTTGCATCTCTGTGGCGGTGTAGCTTAAAAGGAATTTAAATCAAGATCCTATATGGTTTTTATTGGTTTATTCATTTATGGTTAATGCACTCTGATTCTTTTTATAATATTTTTGATGCCATCCATATATAATATAACAGTCTTTGAAAATCACAATGCTTCTGAAAATCCCTCTCCTAGTAACAGTAAAATATACTTTTTTGTGTATATATATATATATATATATATATATATATATATATATATATATATATATATATATATATTAAAATAAAGAATATATAATACAAATGTTTTATTGTATATTTTCTATATTTTATAATATATATTGCTTTATTGTTTCCCAATACATTTATAAAATTGTGAAAAAAAGTTGGTTTTCCTATTTATTTACAGATTTTACATACACATAACATGTTTTCTTATGCTTCAAAGTATAATGATATATTGTATGAAAAAAAATGTAAAAATCTTCTGGACTTGCAGTGGTCTTCACTTACATCGGTGAAGTCTACGAGCCTATAGATTTCCAATTTGTAATTTTATGATTCAGAAGTTTGTTTTTCAGTTGTTAACCGTTAATCTTTTAGCGGTGGTGTACTTTCAACACGCCCTTTGCTGAATTTTCATGTCAGACAAAAACAAAACAGAGGAAGCTATCATTGCCAAACTTCTTCAGGCTACAACAGGACTGTGGTAAATATGTGGGAAATCAAAAAAAACCCAATGCCCTCTACTAGAAGACAAAATTGAATTACTGGGACCAAGGAGGTTATCAGTGCTGTAACAAGATGATCTACATAGCATTAATATATAGCCATACCGCCGTTTCTCCAACCCAACCTTATATTGAACAGGAATTCAATCTGTGCCTGCATGTAAAGTTTTATGAGTCTCATTCGCACCTGTTAAAAGGCCCCATTTCTGTTCAGCATCTGGTTTGAATATCTGGCTTTGATCACTGCATTTAATCGGAGCCTTGATCAACTTCTTGAAGCCTGCAGCAGTCAATAACCATGTGTTGACAACTAAGTGGCTGTAGTTTAAACTTTTTAGATTGAATTGCTATTCTTCAGCAAAAGAATGTCATCAAAGACAAACTGGAGTGCTCTAATAGCCTCTGAAGCTACACCGGCAAGACATACTGTAGCTGTCTCGCTCAGTTACTTACAGGTTCATTTAAACTCAAAGCAGATACTAAACCGACAATATTAGACATGGGGATCCACCACAGCAGAATAAATAAACCACTAATATTTCATGATGTTGTAGTAGGTGCTTTAACAGTGCCCTCTTAAAAGTGTGGAATGGACTTTGATGCAGGATTGCTGCTAGAAGGATTAGGACTGTTTCGGTTCTTGTGGTGCCATTCACTAATCAGCAATGTCAATGTTATTTTTCAGCAGCTCCAGTGATTAGTCACAGGACATTTACGACTGCCCGTGATTCAACAACCAGGTCGCATAATTTTGGCACTGCAGGCCCTGGCCTAGTGACTGAGATGAATACGAATGGTAACAGATTTTTTTTCTGTTATTATAGACCACCAAAATTATATGCATGCAGAGAATTTTTCACATTGGCTAATTACAGTTTGACAAAAAATAGTTATATAGTTAACATCTTATATTATTATTATTATATTATTACAATTATATTATTACTATTATATTAATATATTTATTAATCGCAAGGTTTTTTATTTAAACATTTTTAACATTAACTTTTTTACATTTCTATACTTTTAATTTATTTCAGTTTCAGTTTTTATAATTTTAGTGCATCAGCTTCAGCTTATTTTATTTCTGTAAGTTGCCATGGCAGTATTTCAAATTTTCTAAAGCTTAAGCTTTTTATAAAGTTTAATTTATTCATTTAATATATTTATTTAAACTTTTGGTTCTTTAATTTTGTAAAGGTTTAGTTAACAATAATTGAATAACTGAATATCATACATTTTATCCATTTGTTTTTTGCTCATTGGAGTATTGCATCTTTAGCTTAGAAATATACTAATATCAAACATTATTGTTTTTGCCTATGTAGATTTTCTAAATCGGACACTTAGGTGCTTAGATATCATGCTGACGTAGAAGGACCGTGCATGAAGGTGGCTCACTAGTCTTTGGAACAAATTAGGAGCCCCAGGACAGGTGTGAATTCCTCATGACACTTATTTCACTGATAGATCACATTTAATTTCATACTAGTGCCAGTGAGAAAAAAACAACAAAAACAGCAAGCATGAATCACTCAGGGATCTGCGTTCATCTTATTCTCCTAAATATCAGCTGAAAACAGAAGGTCGTGCCATCTGTCTTTTGCTGGATTCATACTCTGTTTGTTGCCATGCACATTAAGAGTATCTTTTGTCACAGTGTTTGTTTTGTTTAGGTAAGATGCATCTTTTGTCCATCCTTCTCTGTATCTGTCTCCTGCATGCTGTAGTCCTTGGCGCGTGACGTTTTTTTTTCTTCTTACTGCAGCTGAAGCATTGCAGGAACAACTGGAGTAGTCAACTGTGGGAGCCTCCGAGGATTCCGGAGCCTGAATTAGTGACTCTATTTACATTTGGCCCATGCACACTGTTAGAATCCCCTATTTTTTGGGAGCACTGGGATCTAATAATTCATAATAAATAACTTTTCACGGTGGCTGAAAGAACAGTATGCAATACTTCAAATCTGCAAGCCCTTTTCAGCTTCCAAGGAAACTCTCGACGGAATGCATCGTTCTCTCATGCGATTTTAAAGAGGTGCAAATAAACGGTGAAAATTTGCAAGCGAGACTAGACGTTTTAGTGAAAGCGGACTACATTTATAGATGTAGATCTTGTGTTTTGCCACGGAACAAGCCTCAGTCTATTTCTAGCATGTGTTTTGTCCCTGTGAGTCAACTTAGTGTAGCCTGACACCTGACAGATGTACCGGCTGCACTTTTAATTATGATGCAGGCCCCAACCCAAACTCATTAAAACATCTTGAATAACAAAGGCTGGATTGTCTGAGATCATTTGTCCCGCAGAAAACAAAATGCTGTATTCCAGATGAGCTGATAATTTGGCATAATAAATGGAAAGCCGACTGCCTCACGCGTGGAAGATTTATCTCTGTTGAGCTCGGTGGTCATTGTTCTTACTCACTGGCTGTAAATTGATGGGTTGTTGCAGAGTTGTAAGAGCCAGATCTTCTGCCCCAGGTCCCTTTGAACAGAACAGATGGAGCACAATTGTCACCTACAGTAGCTTTTTCTCTGGTGGTGCTCATAATGAATTTCAAAATTATTTATATAAAATTATATAGATGATATGATATGATATGAATGTATGTTTATTAATTGATTGATCTGGGATAGTCATTTAAATTCAATGTAAATAAAATCTTAAGAATCTAAATTACTATAGTGAATACATTTTCCGAGTTATTTCAGATAAATATAAAAAAAAGATATGGCTAAATTAAGTGAATTCTTTAAAGTTATTTTCTATACAGTTCACAAATTTGGTTTGAATGATTCCCTTGCAAACTGTTTCGAATTTATTTATTAATCCAAATGTTCCAACATTGGTAATGACAGCATTTTTCATGAGCTATTCATAATGAAAATATATTTTAAAGTTATGTAAAATGTATTAAAAACTAAGTATTTCTTTGAATAGTATGAATATCTACACTGAAAACATTTTTATAGCCCCAATTAAATTAAGCGTAATTCAATTTTGCTAGTCTAATCCATTTAAATTTAGTTTTTGATTTTAATTCATAAATATTAATAGGTTTTATACAGATTACATGTGTTTTAAAATTCAGTTTTAAAATATTAAGTTGATTCTGTGCGCATGTGCGCAAATGCACATTTTCACGGGCGTCAAAAGGAGTTTCCTGTCAGTTTCACTTTGGGAACCGAGTATCTTTTCATTCCAGTCCTGGAAATTTCATCATTCAATGTGCACAGTATGTGATAGAGCACAATTTGTTACAGTGAATAGTTTTTTTTTGCTCTATAAAGAATATAATATGCTCTAGTTCAGAGTCTTTGGGATAAATTCCACCAACGGTCACATACTCCGCGCACGCGCACGCGCACTCACAAATAACAAAAAATATTACTTTTTTTATGCGTCGAAATGTATTTTAAAAATATTTTTGGATGAAAATGTAGTTTTATAAAATTAAAATATGCCGTTTATTTATAAAGATAGCATCTATTTAAAAAAAATTCTTAAGTGCTTTCGAAGATGTTGAATTTAGCTCCAGGCCGCATCAGCTGTTCCCCTCTAACATCAGCTTTATCACAGCCAGTCCTTCAGGAATCTGCCTTAGTTAAACATGAGATCTAAATTGTTTTGCTCAGAAATTTCCCTTTATTTCTCAGGTAATTTACTCTTGATCCCAAAGCCTCTGTAATTGAATCCCTAAACGCCCAGGCATATCTCACTTACCAAGCTGTGACTCAAATGGCTCACTGTCCCAGCATTCTCCTTTACTTTTCTAAATCTAAACTTTCAGAGACTGAACAAACAAACTTTGCTAACAAACTGTCCACAGTCAGTGATTAGATCTCTGGATTAGATCTCTGGAAACCTCTGAGACAGCCAACATAAATAATCCATCAAATCAATGTGGAAGTTCTGGGACAGCTGCCTTCTGAGTGCTTTTTGCATTTTCTTACATCATTACCTGTCTGTGACACACACACACACACACACACTCACACACACAAGCAGCAATCATGACTGACAGTGTTCCTCCTGCGCTTTCATATTTATTTCTGGAAAATATCGTCTCTGACATTTAAGCAACAGTTTACCCAAAAAGAAAAATTCTGTCATCATTAACTTGCACTCATGTCATTGCACATCTTTTTTTCTTATGCAAAACACTAAAGGAAAAAGCTTTAAAGTGCTGGTCACTCCTTTTCACTCGTTTAATCACACTGAATGAGCACTGGGGACTTCACATCTCTAAAAGACTTTGAAACTTGTCCTGTGAAGTAACATGATAGCGGTTTAAGATTTCATTATAATCATGCCAGTTATCTTCACCAACAAAACAAAACTGGTGAAATGTACAGTAAAAAACAGCACCTGTGGATGCCGGAACTTTACCATAAAAAAGAAAAGTATTGATGAACTGTACATTTAACAATATTTTACTGTAAAATTACACAAAATGTCCCATATATTAAATTTTTTCACCATATATAGAAAAGGAACGTACCATTAACCAATTTACAGGTTTTGCTGTAGCATTTTTCCAGTCTTTAACCATTAAACATTTATTTTTACAGTGCTGAGAGCACTATAGCTGCAGTTGAACTGGATTGTTCTGATTTGTGAAGTTTTGTGAACCGATCCATAAAAAGATTTGACTCGCAAGAATGATTTTTTTTGTTTCTAAACTTTTAAGAAGAAGAAGAAGAAGAATCGATGTCAAGTTTGTTTGTTTTTTGTTTTTTAGTGAAAAATGACTTCAATTTCACAGTAAGAAACTTATTTTAAGATACTTTAACTGTGCTGTTTTGTCATTTTGTCGTTTGGCAGCTCCATACCAAAAAGTATGTCCAGGATATTCTTAACATTTTTTTTTTTTTTTTTTTTCATTCAAGAAAGTCATACAAGTTTTGAATGACCTGAAGGTAAGTAAATTATGACATTTTGGGTGAATTATTCCTTCAACTAATATGCACCCTTGAGTAGAAGAGGTGTAAAATAAAGAAATATGATGACTGGGTGTAAAGAAGGTATCTGCATCTATAAATAAGTTGACATGCACTTACACACTATTATAGTTGCAGATAAATGCCACACAGTGTCACGTTGCCTTTCAGTCCTTCACTTTAGCATTGTTGCATGCACCTCATTAAAAACAACACGGGGACATGGAACAGACTCAGCTTGGAAAGAAAAGGGATCATATTGTCAGAGTCTCTCAGGGAATAGCAAACAAATTAACAGATGGCATGCAGAAATAGCTGTAGTGATGCACCTGGGAGGGCTGACAGAGAAGGTGGTGAGCCAGAAGATGAAACTGCCAGCATATTTGGTATATAGAGAGCTCAGACACAGCGAGGCTGTCAAAACAGCATGACATGTTCGAGAAAGGCCTGATTCCTTGTGATGGTGAAGTGCGGTCAGCTTTTAAAGGCAAAAGGCCTTATAACTCACCTGCCCCATAATAGACACACTTGCTGTGGGTGATCCCTCAACAAAGAGATTTCACATCAGTCTTTGGGAGAGACTTCAGCAAACCGCACTATTTTTTCTTATGTTCCCAATGTTTATGTTCACTATTCACTATTGAAAAATAAACAGACAGGCTTTAATTTGTTCAAACTTATTTTTTTATGTGTCAGGTCTGCCCTTATACAATAGACGGTATATTGTATTGATCATAGATTGTGTTTTGCACTGTAGTTTCTTTTAAAGCTTCTCTGCACTTTTATTTTGTTGGATTTAGTAAATACATGCATTTTGTTTCTTTTTGCTGCAGAAATTCAATACAAAAAATGAATGACCATCTCAGGGTAGCTTTATAAAATATACAGTTTATGTAAAAAAATAAAAAATAAATACAGACACAGAATTGCTGCAGTAAAGACTATTTTTGCAACAGGACATTAAAAGGAGCGAAAAAATATATATAAGAGAAAAAAAAAACGATATAGCTGTCATTTACAGTTTTTCTCAGTCACTTTTGGTGCATTTCTGAAATCAGAAATGAAATTCTCAAAATTACTTGAACAACCTCCACATCATCTAGTCATTTATACACATCATAAAACCAGATTCTCATTCTTTTGAACAAGTTGCGATTGCTTTTGTACATTCATGCAATTGATTACACACATTTATCTGCGGTTTCCTACATTAGTTGCTAATGTCATGTTGCTCAAAATGTATTAATTTATGTGTTTTTAACAGCTTAAATGGTTAAGGTCATTTGTTTTCAACTGTAAAATACTAAAGTAACATGGATTTGTGACTATTTATTTTGACAAAAGATTACAAATGTTTTTATTTGGAAAATGTGCACAGATGCATCATGCACAATACGCATGCATTGAAAAGTAAGGTCTAGTCATTTTGAGATTTTTTACAGTGTTTAGTCTAAGCTGGAGGTGCTTCAATCATTTGTTAGAAGGTCAATGAGACCTGCTCTGTAGTTTCTCATTCTGTCACTTTTCTTGTTGAAAGGTGTTCATTTTCTTTGTAAATCTCCAGTAATGATCCCAGCTGCTGAAAAGAGTGGCATGTGAAGAATATGCGATGACTGACACACACCGTTCTCTCTGTGTCTGGTTTAAAGGCATGCCCTGTCATCAGTAGGAGTCAGAGAACTTCAGCCTTCTTAGACTTGACACTTCAACATGAAGCAATGAAAACTGCAATGTGTGATGGCTTTCACCTGCAAACATACCTCTCCCGTCTTTGAAGGTAATTGAGTTTTGATCCATACGTCTGTCTTTATTTGGCGCTGTTACACTGTCAGTATGTTTCAAAGAGCTGTCTGTTCCTCCTGGTGTACGCTCTCATCAGCATGATGGGTGCACAGACGGAGGGCCTGAGCAAATGCACTTTATAAGATGTGTAAGCCGACACCAGAAGGATGAAGGATGGCACATGCTGTTTTATTTCCCATTGACCTGTCGTGATTTTTTTATTTTGTCCTAATAATACAGTCTGATATCAGTGCTAATTGGAAATAGTTTCCTGGTAGTATCAGTTAATGTTACTAACTTTCCTCAGGTATCCCTCATGAAACCTGTTAAGAACAATCTAGTTCATTCACACAAAACTTTAAAGAGAGAGAAAATGAAATAAATATGTATATGAAGTTGTTGTATTATATTGCTTATGGAATTAAAATAAAATAAAATAAAATGTATTATATTATTTTAATTATATTGTATTATATGATATTATATTATAATACTAACAAGATGTATTATTATATCATATATTATATTATATTATTTTCCAAGACAAATAAGCACATCCCCCATACTCTCATTACCGTAATGTGAAAAAATAAAATGAATGAATAATCATTTATTATTTATATTTTAAGGAATTTATACACTGTATTACAGTATTTGTTGGACAGTCTTTAATTTAAGCTGCTTTTAATTTATGATCAATTAATATTGTTTTATGAATGTCATTACAATCACTATTGAGAATAGTGAGAAAAAATAAAATAAAATAAATAAAAATATTTATTATATTTATTATATTATATTATATATATTATATTATTATATTATTATTATATTTATTATATATATATATATATATATATATATATATATATATATATAAATATATATATATAAATATATTAGGGATGCACGATATTGGATTTTGGCCGGTATTCGATATGCCGATATTTTCAAATTAATTTTGGCCGATGCCGATACCGATATCGATTTATATACAAATTTTGCGCCTGATATATTTAAACTTTAATTTTACTGAAGAGAAATCCATGTATCTCTTCTGTACTGATTCTACCATAAATGTATTATTTTACAAATGTAGACAGACATTCACATCTGAAAAACAGGTCAGTTATTTCACTTGGAGAATATCGGTTTGGCTCATCGGCAGAAGTATTCATATCGCCCGATACCGATGATGGTCATTTTAAGCTTTTTGATCGGCCGATACCGATGTTGTGCCGATATTATCGTGCATCCCTAATATATATATATATATATATATATATATATATATATATATATATATATATATATATATATATATATTATCAGTTCATAAGTGAATGAACATTTGATGATAATTGTAAGTGATGATCATATCATAATGCAAAAAAAAAAAAAAAAATGTAATGTCCTAAAAATAGGTTTAATTTTTTTATATACTAAACATAATATCTTGTTTTGGACCTGGGCAAGTGTTTGTGTGATTCAATCTAATATGCAAAAAGGCATCTGTATTGAGTCACATTAGACTCTCATTGTGTTCCGCCCACTACACCAGGAGAAGCCAGGAGTAGATTTTTCAACTTATCAACACGCTAATGCTGTTAAATGTTATCAGAGCATGAAAGTATACCCAGTGGCTCTGTCTGCTGTCATCCTGTAGTGCTAACAGGGGGCCCAAAATCAGACGCCTGCACTTAAAATTGCTTTTAAAAAAACACCTGAAGCACGATCAAGTAAACTCCCTCTCGAAAGGCCTTCAACAAACATCAGTCAAGGACCCAGCAGTGTGCTTCAAGTTCAGATATTCTCAGTAGAAGAATCATTCAGCTATTCCCTCACACTTTAGATTTATATCTAGAATTATTGCACCATTGCAGCTGTAACTCACTCTGATCCCATTCTGCTATGGACTTGAATGAAACTGTGCAACTTGTTCAGGAGATGTACAGTAGGCTATCAGTTTTCTAACCAATCTTTGAATAATTGGTTTCTGACAGACTGATGATAAAAGATACTAATAATCTGATTGATTTTCAACAGATGTATTTAAATGTATTGTGATTTTTTTTCTTATTTGTATTTTGTTTATTCCAGCAAATTCCATGGCAACTCAAGACTGTCAGACACTTTGATGAGGTTTGCAATAAAATTTGTGTATGTTTGACACAATTAATATCATTTATTTTTTCTTAAAGCAAGGCATCAGTCATCTAAAGAAGCATTTGAAATAAAAATCCCTTTCATTCTAATCTTAGAAACCAATGAAGGGAAATATTATCTCTGGTCATGCATTGCATAAACAACTTGCGTGATTTATTCTTTCTTGGAACTTTAATGGAATATTTCAACCAAAAATGAAAACTCTGTCATTTACTCACTTTGATGTCACTCTATCTAAATCCATATGCTGTCCATGAAACACTAGAGATGTCTTTCTTTTCACAGCTGTTTTGCAAACAATGATAATTCATAGTGACCAAATGCAACTGCAAAACTCCCAAAACATCATAAATATATGACAGCTCTCTATGAAGAACAAATAGAAATTCTAGTCATTTTCATTTATTGTTGCCTAGCAACTAGGTTACATTTGCAATATTCAAAACATCTAGATTTAAAAAAAAACATAGGGAGTCATCAGGATACAGTTTGCCTCAAGGATCAATGGATCTGAGATTTTAATTGTACATGTTGTGCAAATGTAAACAGTCAGTTATATATACTGTATGATGTTCATGTTAATGATAACTTAACTTAATGAGAACTTTTTTATTTGCTCAAAAAGCATGATAACTTTTTTTATGTCCATCAACCTTAATTTGCCATTCTGAAGTAAGTTATTTTGTTTGAATGTGCAATTGTTAATGTTATAGTTAACCCAAAACATTTTTATTGCTGCAAATTTACTCACCATCAGGCCATTGAAAATGTAGATGAGTTTGTTTGTTCATCGGAACATATTTGGAGAAATTTAGCATAACATCACTTGATCCTCTGCAGGGAATGGGTGCCGTCAAAATGAGGGTCCAAACAGCTGATAAAAACATCCCAATAATCCACAGGTAATCCACACAGTCCATCATTTAACATCTTGTGAAACAAAAAACTACATTTAGCTTACAATTTAGACATTTTTAACTTCAACCCATTTCTTCTGGAAAAAGTCCCCTCTCCATAATATTGCATTGCACTTCACAAATGGCTGTACCCTCTCTTCCGTTAAAAATGAGGTGGCTAGAAAAATAGGCTTTTTGTAACCAGATGGTGTTATGAGATACTCAAGGTCTATCAGGCAAAAAAAAAAAAAAAAAAAAATTCACTTCATCTGCCTATTTTCAACAGTTTACCATACCTGCTGAATTCCAGTTGAACAGGTGTTTGTATGTATATTTTTTAATGGTAAAGGTAATTACATGTTCACAGACGCAAGAAAAATTGCTTTAGTCATGGCATTGTGCTCCAGCATGCCTTGCACCTGACTTTTGCCTTTGTTTTAACTGTGACCTTCATTTTGTCCTTTGCTTTTGTTGTATAACTGTGCATTTCAACATCCTTGACTCAGTGCAGTGGGATTCAGTGCTATCTCAGTTGAACAAGGGTTATTTCTCTCTTGCCCCATCACCCCCCACACACACACATTTCTCTTAGGCTGTCAGGGAGGCTCTCTATTATGGCTGTTTAGAGGTCCGGACAGCATTCACAGGGGCAGTGTGTTGTTTGTTTAAAGGCTGAGACGGAGGCTGACCCAGCAGAAAGGAGCTCTTGTATGCAGCTCAGTGCGCAGGATGCCAGGCTCACCTTCCTCTTTCCTGCCTTTCCCCCTTAGGGGCTTTGCCAATGCAAATGTGCACCTCCAGCCACGAGCCGAATGAATAAACTCGCAATAAATGACTTCAGTTCAGTCTATTTAGCTCTGTTCCAGAACTTAGTAATCTGCTGCAGTTGTCCTTCTCAGGAAGCATGTCAAAAGAAATGAAACTTGAAATTTGAATGCAGGCACTTGTTAGCTCAAAACTGTATTTGATGAAAAATACAATTCGGTGAGATATTACAATTTAAATCTATATTAACTTTGAAAAGTTTAGTCCAACCAGAACAGCTTCAGGTCTGTCTACTTATGGAAGGTCAAAACAACACGTCTTGCGTCTCTGGATTTGTGTTTTATTTCAACCTTGGCAAATCAAAGCCAGATCTGAATGTAATATATGTGAGCTCAATTATTTCCTTTTCTTGCTTTCTTGGTAGTACCCCGAAGTGTTTTCACTGCCCAGGCTCAGAGAGCATGCCGGCAAGGTTGATTGATAACCTCCCACTCACCGCAGCTCTAATCACACCTGCCTTGTGGTTTTCTCAGCTCCGTGAAGTGGACTTCCTCTGGGTAAGACAGAGATCACGGAGGCCCATTAGCAGGCCCCTCACGCAGGTGTCGTCAGAGCCTCCTGCTGTGCAGCGGCCTGGATTCACCTTGCCTTTGGAGGAGAGCGCACTAGACAGAGAAACAACAAGGTTAGGAAAGATGCAGGGGGAGGTTGAACTGTAAATTAATCTAACCCTGCAAGCACAAAATATTGGGTTGCTTCAGTGTTTTCTACATGAGTAATTCTGTAAATAATTTGGTAAACAATAACAAAAAAAAAATTCTGACATTCCCAAAATTCCATGTTTCTTAATGAAATTGCAAACATCTTTTATTATTATTATTATTATTATTATTATTATTATATTGCCCTATACTATATTTTTATTATTGTATTTTATTATATATAATAAGTATATATAATATGCAGTTTTCAATTAAATATTTACATTACTGGTCAAAAGATTGTAATAATAAAAGAAATATAACAGTTATTTTATGTAATTTAATGTTTAATAAAATAATAATTAGAATAAATAATAATAATATTTTTTTATGTTTTGAAAGAAGTCTTTCATGTGCACCAGGCTGCATTTATTTAATCAAAAATACTGTAAATATTTTACTGTAATATAATACTGTAAATATTTTTACAATTTAATAAATTTAATTTTTATTATAGTTTTTTATTTATTGTATTCTTTGTGTGTGTGTGTGTGTGTGTGTGTGTAATATGTTTGTTTCTGCTTTGTGTATTTGTGGATTATGGTGCTTACTGTCAACCTGCCAGGGACTACAGATGAAAATCAGCCTGAATGACTAAATTTCACACATTTACATATACTTGTTTACTTACGTTAATTACTGTGTAATGTGTAATTTATTCCTGTTATAGCAATGCTGAATTTTCAGCAGCCAGCGTCACATGATCCTTTAGAAATCATTTTAATTAGCTGTTTAGGTGCATGATTATTATCCATTATTATTAGTGCTCAATTTAATAATAATGGTTTTAATTATTATCAATACTAGAAACAGTTTTTGCTGCATAGCATTTTTGTAATGCATTTTTCTTTCTTTTTTCAAGATTCTTTGGTTAATAGAAAGTTCAGAAGAAGAAGTTCAGAAGAACAGCATGTGAAATAGAAATATTTTATAACATTATAAAAGATTTATAACATTATAGTCTTTACTGTCACTTTTGGTAAATTTAATCCATCTTGGCTGAATAAAAGTATTATTATTATCCGTAGCCTGTGATATAAAGATAAACACAAGAAAAATGGGTAACGCCATGTGGCCCATGGCTCTTATTGAATGTCTAAATAGAAATGAAGTCTAATAGCAGGCAGATCTTCACTCCTGCTGCAATTAAGCCCTGTATCGATCTCCTCCCTATTACATTAAAACCGTGCTGGGCTATAATTTAATCCATTTTAAGTTAATGTCTCTAAGAACACATTGTACATAATCATCAACATGATTAATTGTTCTATGCATTTCAAATAAAGCACAGATCTCGGACAACTGATTACAGCAGGCTGATAGATACTCTATTCTGACAAATCCACTGACCTTGTGTAACAGAGACCTGTTTTTCAGTTTCTGCTTTAAAACTCTTGTTACTCATTGTGAAGGGAGGAAATTTACCTAGAGCTCTGACACCCTCTTCTCAGAGTCAAAGCTCAGAGTACATGGGTCTCAAAAAGGTTTATCAGTACTGAAGAGGTAAAAATGAAGAAGAGATTGTGGGTGCTCAGGTCTTCACTAGGGATGGGAATTTTATGGAATCTAACAAACTCTGATTCCAGTTTCATTTAAAGACCACATGAAACCTCTTAAAGGGATAGTTCACCCAAAATTGAAAATTATATGATTTACTCACCCTCAAGCCATCCTTGGTGTATATGACCTTCTTCTTTCAGACGAATCCAATCGGAGTTGTATTTGAAATCATCCTGGCCCCTTCAAGCTTTATAATGGCAGTGAATGGGTGTTATTTTTCAATAGTCCAAAAGAAGTCCAATAAAGCACATCCATCCATCATAAAAAGTGTCCTACATGACTCCACACCAGTCTTCTCTTGGCTTTTATTGAAATCCTCCTACATTTTTCTTTACAAATCTTTGTTTTGTACTTCTAATTCATGACCAGTATTTTGTTTTGCTGTCTCTGCTGCTCTTCCACATTCATCACTACATGTTTGCAGAAAATGAGTAAATTTACTGTAATGTTAGGGAGTATATGCTTGCATGCAGTTGTCATTTCTTTCTGACCCCAGTAAAAAAAAAGTCCAGACCATATTCTAGTCTACGACTCATGTCCCTCCAAACACGAATTTTAAAGTCTGTCAGAATAAAATCATTCGCTTAGAAAAATTATCATAGCTCTCATCAACAAGCCTGATCTGAGGTGTCATTCATGTCTGCCCAAACAGTGCAAAATAAGAATCTCATCAAATGAGATATACAACATAAAAATACAGAAATGCATTCAGAATCCTCCAGATAGATCTGTTAGAGATTTAGTGTGCAGTCAAAGCTTAGATGTTGGCTTAAGCTGCATTGAAATATGACATCAAATGATTCTAAGTACATGTTTTTAAGCTGCTGTGTTTAGCTTTTGGTACATAGAGATCTAAATCAAGAAAAGGATCCTCAGGTCAAGTCTCGACTTGACAAGGGAGATTACCACAGCATCACTGCACGAGCAGTATTAACATTTGAAAAAAAAAAAAAACACAACAACAATATGTCTTAAATTAGTGTAATTGCCTCAACATATGGGCCAAATTAGATCGATTACATCCATCATTTCATTCAAACAGCTGATATAATTTGCCAAATGTATGCTGTAAACACAAGTAGCATGTTCTGTCAAACACTCCAACTAAACTGCATTTCAGTTTTGTGAAGGACGAGTTAATGAAAGTACTGTTAGTCAAAAAATGCTTGAAATGGAAAAAGCATTGCTATAACTAAAGGAGTATAATACAGATTTTATTTGTATCGGGGTTTTTTTATATCGTTTATGTCTTCCTAAAATATTTTTTATAATCTATTTTTATTCTAGTCTTATTGTTCTATCTACTATTTTATTATTCCATATTTTATTACTTTATCTAAAAAAATGTTATTGTCTTATCATTCTGTCTATCAACAGTATCTGTCTGTCTACAGTATCTATCTGTCTGTCTACAGTATCTATCTATCTATCTATCTATCTATCTATCTATCTATCTATCTATCTATCTATCTATCTATCTATCTATCTATCTATCTATCTATCTATCTATCTATCTATCTATCTATCTATCTATCTCATTTGAGTCTATCAGGGAGTTGATAACTGATGAAACATCACTTTGCTCTCAGTCAGACTGAAGCTTCTCATTACTCAGTGAATATGCATTCTGTTAATTAATTTTTCTCCCTATAGTTACTGAGAAAGGCAGTGAGATTTCAGACAGATTGATGGAGGAAGAAGGTGATGTGGGTCCGTCTCTTTAAAAGGTCGATCCAGGGGAGATTGCATGCACCTGTGGTTTCAATATTGAGACTGATTGAGGTCGGCGACCGACGCATTCAGAAAATGTGTCGCTGCATAACCAACGACACATCTCACAAATGATTTTTTAGAGAACAGAATTGAATTGAACAAAGGAAAGACCAAATCTGTTTTGGCCCATTAAATCATACAAATGACACATGCACTCCCTAATGATGGTGTTTTGCTGTGAGAGAGAAATGACAGTGAGTCCACTCTTTTGAAGATATTCTGTGACTCGACTGTAGAATAAAGATCAAAGTCACGCTTTTGTATACAGTAGTTGATTTATATATGCTTTGAAGGAGTTATTCTCTAATGCCAGTGTGTCTTACTAATAAGCTTATGCAACTTGCCTAATCATATAAGCATTATGAGTGTCTCATAAGAAGCTTAAATGTTAATCAGAATACGTTTGTGTGTCCACTCTTAAGAAGAACTTTTATGATGGGTGTAGGTTGTTGTTCCTTCAAGAGCTGTTGTAGGCAGCCTACAAGTGAATAAACCTATCCTGTGCTTAAAGGTATATTTCTAATTTTAAATTTGATTAAAAATTTTATCAATTTAAAATAGAAAAGCAATGCATTTGTTGAAATATATGTTATTTATATTATTCAAATAATAAATTAAATAATATTTAATTTATAAAATATTAATTAATTATTTCATTATTTATTTAGTATTTAATAATTCTGTTTTTCTTTTGTGTTCTGAAGAAAAATTAGAACACACAGGCTTGGAACAACATAAATGATTATTTAATTTTCTTTAGTGAACTGTGCTTTTACTTTCCTTATTTTTAAGCAGGGGTTTCAAGCTCAAATTACCTGAGAACTTATGAGCAGCTCTTGTTGAACAATTTCACCAGTTACAAGGGTTTTTATCACCAGGAATTGTCATACTTAGTTCACATGTGCACCCTAGTTTATTTAAAAGATATGAGTGAGTAGACTTGTTGTCAACCCTCATGTTCTCCCAACCCGCTGGACAGGTTTTCTTCTGTAGTTTTATTACATTACAAAAAAGTTTTATTACATTATTTTAAATATAATAAAAGTGAATGAGCTCACCTCATCATAAAAGTATCATATTTGTTCAAAAGACTTATAGACCAATATAGCGTGTGTAAGTATTTAACTAAAAGTAAAAAAGTAAAAGAGTAAAAGTAAAAAAAATTAATTACTTGAAAAATAAATAAATACATAATTTAACCTATTTTATTTTGTTTCCAAGACAACATTTTTATCTTTATTTTTTTTTATTTGAAGTGTATATATATATATACTAGATTACTAGAATAGCATGTTCTTTGGAGTTTATGAGAACAGCAGTGTCCACTCTGTGCAAGAATTGTTCTTTTGAGCCAGATCTTTTCCAAATAAAGTGCACAAAGCCAAACAGAAAGATTCATTCACTGACTGATCTGATTCTCATGTTCATCTGACTCTCGCAGCATTTAACAGCTCAATGACTTAAATCTTTTCCACTGCACAAAACTATTGTGTGGCTTCAGAAGACTTTAAACATTGTCATATTAACTTCTTTTATAATACATTTGTGCTCCTTTTTGAAGCTCATTCGTTCGTGGTAAGTGCAGGGATAAAGTAATCTTCCCTTTATCCTTTTGCACCGAAATGAGAGCGGGTTGATGTCTTTGCCAGTTTGAAGTATAGTTAAAGGATATGTCAGCAGCTGATATAGACAAGTGTTAGGCACTGGAGACAAATTGAGGACATTGTAGAGACCATTTTCCCCTTTGTGCTGAAACTGAATTAATCGTCTGTCTCAAAATGAGCAGCGTTGCAGCCCAATACTCAGGGTGCTTTGTCGTCACTATCTGGGGCAGCAGCCACCACATGCTTGGCTGCTTCGCCCACCGCCTCCCGCATGCCCCGCTGTGACTCACACGGGACGAGACGTTCAGCAGCAGAACAATCTGTGTGTGTGTGTGTGTGTGTGTGAGAGAGAGAGAGAGAGAGAGAGAGAGAGAGAGTGTGTGTGTGTGTGTTTGTGTGTGTGAACAAGCCACAGAAAAACAAATCTTGCACAATGGCTGTTTGTCACTTTGGGAGAAAGGAATAGGCCAGCCAAAAGATGTGTTTGTGTTGGTGTGTGTGAGACTGAGAGATACTTTTATAGAAGAGTTCGACGTCTCAATAACAGGATGCAGCATTTGCTCACAGTGTTGTCGACAGGTGAAAGCTCTTTTATGAGCTTGTTTTGCAGCATGCATCTTTGATTGCACAATGAATGAAGGACATTCAGACAGGCATGCTGGTCTGATTGACTTGACTGGAATGTGCATTGCTTTTCTTCTGTCTGAGATTTCTCCAAATTCACTGATGTTACAGAAGCTTCTTTATTAGGAAATCAACAATGAACCAGCTGCAGTGGACCCTTTGCTTATCAATACCTATTTTGGCTATATGGGATTCTTATATTCCTATGGTTCTCCAGGGGCTAAAATGTTGAATTTGAGGTTCTTTAGATCAGTGAAGGTGTAATGGTTTTCTAAAGAAATAGAGAATTAAAAGCTCTGGCTCGTTCTCAAAATATGGTAACAAGCGACTTTTCAGCGATTAAAGAGATATAGAATATTCAGGAAATATAAAAAAAGCACAATTCTATAATCTATCTATCAAATACGAAATAAAAAATACAATTCTATTGACTTACAGCACTTACAAAGTTGTATTTATATTAACTGTATATGTGATTTACTAAAAAAACATTTGTTTATTTACTTATCTCCCGACCCACATGCTTATAAAAAAAAAAAATCAAAGAATAGTATAAAAAATAATATGACTTATACAATTATATACCCTAACATTTTTATCAAATATGGAATGGCTCGACTCTGTATATATGTATGTATGTATGTGTGTTTGTTTTTTCTACTTTCATACCAACTTCCAAAAATAAAATAAAATAAAAA
The DNA here is from genome assembly GCF_023724105.1 of Carassius gibelio. NCBI lineage: Eukaryota > Metazoa > Chordata > Actinopteri > Cypriniformes > Cyprinidae > Carassius > Carassius gibelio. Next base: position 29,036,668 of record NC_068379.1, on the reverse strand, counting down.
ATTCAAATAATAAAACAATACAACCTAATATTTGATAAAATATGAAAAGGTTTGATTCCGTATCGATTTATATATTATTTATTTATTTATTTTGAACTATCGGTGTTATTTTATTTATTATTATATTGTATTTTTACTCATTTGTTTAGGGTAAGTATTAGTGGAAGGAGTGTAAAAGTGTGCAAAAAACAAAAACAAAATAATAATGCAGATAATTGTGTGTTTGTCCTTTTTTTCCAAGCCATTGGTTTTGTCAACATTAAAAAGTAGTATTCATTTTATCAAAATTGTTCTTTTATTGGAAAGAAAAAATGAACTGAATGAACTGACAATAAGTCAACATTTTCTGAGAATAACTCTTTTGGATTATACATATATGTGCTCATGCATCCCAAAGCTCCTACAACAGTTGTCTACTCCTTAAGTCTGTTGCCTAGTATGAGTTTATTAAACAGAACCAAAAGGAATCATGACGCAGCTCTGTAAGACTTTCCCATGACAAGCTCAAAAGCAATGGTTCATTAGGTAAAATGGACGAAAATAGAATTGGCCATCCATATTTTCCATCCATTTCTTCAGTTATCCGTGTACTTCTGTCATGATTAATTGGCAGATCTGACTGAATGTGGACGATGAACAATAAAATGTGTCTCAATGTAAAATACAAATTTGGAGACACTTTCTCCATTGCATTAAGCATATTACAACCACAATTTTGATAGGTCTGCTTTTTTCAGAAAGGTGGTTCTGAGCTGGAATATTTGAGAGAAGTTAAAAAAATGTCTGACCAGAGTGCAGTTTGGCCAGAAGGGGTTTCTCTGCACTGCGAAAAGGAGCTTGTTGCCTGACTGCAGGGTGCCAGACCTGGAGGGGAAGGGCCTGCTGTGAGAAGATTAGTGCTGTTCACTCTGGCCCTTATTTCAAAGCCCTGTCCCTCCCAGCTGCAGATTCACTGCCAGTTCAGCGCTGATCCACACTTCCCATGGATTTACAGCTGCAAGACTAATCAATACTGGGCTTCCATGATTCTAAACTCTCCCTCTTCTACAGGAACTGTACATCACCTCTTCATCTGAAACAAGAGAGCTCCTCTTGGAGTGCACTTTAGCACTTGTGCTCAGCTTGATGGTTTGGTATGCCATACACAATGTCTTATGCGATTTCACACTAACTGCTGCTGCTGACACACATTTGTAGTGTACTGTTAATGCTAACAATATCAGATGCATCCCATTCAACCATAGCTCACTTACTTATCAGTGAACCAATTCACTGAAACAAGCTCAAAAAAGACTTTAAATCTTCAGTATTCTGTATGAAGTGACATGAATTGACCTAAATCATATATTTTCAGGTACTTTTTTTCAATATTCTTGCACGAATTAAGCCCTCCACTTAAAAAAATTTGATCAAAAGTAGTCATAGGGGATAAATTTGAGAGATGCATTAATACCAAGATCTTTAATGTGTCTCAAAAGACCATTTGTGATCACACAACCGATACAGATGTAAACAGCTAGAACCTCTCCTCCCAGTGTGAATTCAGCAGATGAAAACCTCCATCAGACACATGAAATCCACAACTCCTAAATCAAGACTACCATGCTTATTTGCCTTCTGGCATCTAGATGTTGGCGTTCGGATCCAACGGTCGGGAAATTGAGTGAGGAGATACACAGAGGATTGGGTCTTGTTGGTGTCAGTGGCGGTTGGTGCAGAGATTGCTGGTGCTTGCTCTGTTTGCTGCAGTGAGGTTGACACTGATAAAGTGGACTTTGCTCTCGTCTCTCCAGGGAAACGGAGGGGCATTTAAAGAAATGCTGTCTGGGTAGTTAACACAGATCTTCACTGTGCTGAGACTACAAACCTCTAAAAAAAAAAAGGTCAGTGGAGAAATGTGATGCAGTTTTGCATAGGCATAGATGTTAGTGATTTTTAAAGGATTAGTTCACCCAAAAAATTAAAATTTGCTTACAATTTACTCACTCTTAGGCCATTCAAGACGAGTTTGTTTCTTCATGGGAAATGATTTGGAAAAATCTAGCATTACATCACTTGCTCAGCAATGAGAGTCAGAATGAGAGTCCAAACAGCTGATAAAAAACATCACAGTAATCCACAAGGAATCCACATGACTCCAGTCCATCAATTAACATCTTGTGAAGCAAAAAGGGTAACACTTTAGAATAAGGTTCCATTAGTTAATGTTAGTTAACTACTTTCGTTAACATGAACTAAGCAAGAACAAACCTTCTACAGCATTTATAAGTCTTAGTTCATGTTAATTTCAACATTTACTAATGCATTATTTCAATCAAAAGTTGTGCTTGTTAACATTAGTTAATGCACTGTGAATTACCATGAACTAACAATGAATAACTGTATTTTCATTAACTAACATTAACGAAGATTAATAAATACAGTAATAAATGTATTATTCATTGTTTGTTCATGTTAATTAATACATTAACTAACATTAACTAATGGAACCTTATTCTAAAGTGTTACCGCAAAAAGCTCCATGTTTTTAAGAAACAAATCATTAAGCCGTTTTAACTTTAAACCATCACTTGTTCTAAAATACGAGTCCATAATTCATAATAGCGCTGCCTCCAAAGAAAAAAAGTCCACCTCTTGTTGTCATCTCACATCAAAGTCCACCAACATATTGTTTTGAACTGTTTTTACTGTAAACAGCGCTTGATCTGTGCATATGTTTCTCCTGATTCAGATGAGACAACTTTTTCACCGGAGAAATCAACAGTTTGAAGTTAAACCACCAATTATTTTGCTTCACAAGCTGTTAAATGATGGACGGGACTCGTGTGTATTATTGTGATGTTTTTATCAGCTGTTTCAGCTCTCATTCTGACGGCACCCATTCACTGCAGATGATCTGTTGGTGAGCAAATGATGTAATGCTACATTTCTCCAAATCTGTTCTGATGAAGAAACAAACTCATCAGCATCTTGGATGGCCTGAGGGTGAATACATGAAATTTAATTTTTGGTGAGCTATTCCTTTAAAGGGAAAGTTCACCCAAAAATAAACATTATACTGTTCTAAACATGTATGATATGTTTATGATGAATTTTATTTATTTGTCTATTGTTTGTTTTTACAATTTATTTTACATTTTTTGAAGAAAAGATCTGCATGAACATTCTTCAGAGTTCCTCCTTTGGTGTTCCACAGAAAAAATAACAGCCTGCAAATTTGGATTGATATGAGGGTGAGTAAATACTGACAGAATTTTCAGTTTTGGGTGAACATTTCTGTTAAACAAGTCATTAGGGTGAATTATTGTACCTAATTGGCTGTGTATTTGGGAAACTACAGAGAAATTATGCATTTGCGATATTTTGCTGTCACCACACCTCTCCTTCCTGGTGACCCATAGAAGATGGTTTATGAGTCAGGACTAGTTTAGATTCAGTTCCGCTGTGGCCACTTCGCTGTGATTAATCAGTCAATATAAATACACTCTCAAGCTGGTTTGTGTCAGTCTCCAAGGATACAGCAAAAACACTATAATACAGACAGTACGTTTTTGGATTTCTGGCAGAGAATGAGCGCAGATGTTGAAAGCTTTTTATAAGGACAGGTCATGAGGTGATTATATATTTCATGTAGTTGTTGCATATCAATGTTCCATAAATACACTGACCGAATCGAAATTTTTAGCATTCAAGAAAAGAGTTGTTCTATTAAAGTTCCAAGAGTTCTAGTTTTTAAATGTTCTTTCCACCAAAACTTCATAAATGACATTAACTGAAATATTTCACATTGTCAACATTGTCACTATGTTGAAGAATATTAATTGACTCCTACCATTTAAGAGTCTGTGAAAGTGTGAAAGTAGCCACCTTTTGCTTTGATTACTGCTTTGCACACTCTTGGCATTCTCTTGATGAGCTTCAAGAGGTAGTCACCTGAAATGGTCTTCAACAGTCTTGAAGGAGTTCCCTGAGAGATGCTTAGCACTTGTTGGCCCTTTTGCCTTCTGTCTGCGGTCCAGCTCACCCCTAAACCATCTGGATTGGGTTCAGGTCCGGTGACTGTGGAGGCCAGGTCATCTGGCGCAGCACCCCATCACTCTCCTTCTTGGTCAAATAGCCCTTGATGCCTTCAGTGTGACTCTACAATTTTCATAGTCATGAAAATAAAGAAAACTTTTTGAATGAGAAGGTGTGTCCAAACTCTTGGTCTGTCCTATATATATATATATATATATATATATATATATATATATATATATATATATATATATATATATATATATATATATATATATATATATATATATATATATATATATATATATTTAAATTCACATTCACATATAAAAATGTATTTTTAATTATAATCATTTTTCACAATATTACTGTTTTTGCTCTATTTTTGATCAAATAAATGCAGCCTTGTTGAACAAAAGAGACTTTTTGTCGTCTGTATGGAACCAATCTTGGGTCCGGGTCTGAACTGCTGCTAAGAGCTGTAAAATGTGGATAGCATAAGTATAAGAATATTATAAGAAATACTTGAAATCTTTAGTATCTTGATAACTCATAGCACAGATTTTCTGCCCAGCCGAGACATCTCCTGATAAGTCTCCATTTGCTTTTAAAAGCTCAAAGATGTCTAAGAGAAACTATTATCATATTAAGGAGAGCTCATTTGCAGATGTTTTTTTTTTCTATACGAGTGCATCTGATCTCTGTGCATCGCTTCTGCACCTGAAAACGTCTTTGTTTTGTGTGGTTTGGTTCATAAAATTCACAGACATGGATTTTCCTGTTTTAATGATGGAAATAATGAGCGCAGGTCGTGTCGATCAACCATCCGCACCGAAGTGTCAGTCTTACTCTTCCAGCGTTCCTTTATCCTTATAACGTGGTTGATTGACAGGTGATGGAGACGGCTTTTTTTTATTTTTTTGCCTGTGGGCACAGAACCAGTGGGAGTCATTCGTAAACACTGGGTTTGACTGCTAAGGTAAGCTTTCGGCAGATAGATTGACTGCAAGCCTGGTGAGGGATTGCATTTCCCCAGGTTAAGTAAGACGCAGCCAATATAGATGAGTTGGAGTAAACTAAACAAATAAACTGGAAAAGGTGTGTTTGGCTCATGGGGAATAATGATATAATTTGCTTCTGTTGACGTCTCTATTGTGTTTAAGGAGCCATTATTGAAAAATTCAAGCAGTCTCAGCTTTTCTCTCATGAGGAAATCAGTGCCATCGGTGGGTTTTTAAAAGGAAGCTGAGGGGGCAAAGAAAATGTTTGCTCCAGTTCTACAGGTCTGCTGGGTTGCATAAGCTATTAGACATTAGAGACCTTAAAAGGCAACAGAACAGAGCTTGCGGTGTTGCTAGAGAAGGTATACATAATTCCTGTAATCGTGCACTTGGCCATCAGACAGAATGACCTCAAGATAACAATGTGCTGAGATATTATATGTATACATGTACATAACGCTAGATTGCTGAAGGACTACTTTGAGGTCACTTCCATAGCAACAACCATAAAATGTTGTTGTTTTGCAGTGGTAGCTATGAATCCTGATATGAACCTCAGAGACACACTGCAGCAGTTCTTATCCAAATAAAGGCATTGTTGCATGACTGGTACGGCACCTGGCAAGAACAGGCACACCCCATGTTCTGTTTTCCTTATAAAAACCGCAAATAACAGCTCATTTACTGCGTTAACTTGCCGGTTGGGATGTTTATGGCTGTACCCTCAAGCGGTTGGAGTTCTGATTAAACCATGTCGGATGGATACCAATGTCTACGATGTGTCGAGACAAGGTGGAACGTGTTTGACAGCAAGTTTTCCACAACAGCACTTGCTATGATGACAAGCAGCATTATATTTGCACTTCCTAAAGGAAGTAGCAGTCCTTGCTTCTGTTATGATGACATATTTGCAATGTAAGGCCTAAAAGTACTTCATGCAAGTACATGAATACAGTATAAACACTTTTAGCTTTTTTTTTACTTGATTAGATGGGCTGTTCCCTTCAAAGGTGTGCTGGATTGCAGTGCATAAGGGAACTTCTACAGTATATCTATGCATTGGCATCTGCCTCATAAAGTATGCATTTACGTCATGTTTGAATTGCTGTAATTATATGATAGATCTACTCCATAAAGCTATTTGGATCGGTTTGGATTTTGGATGGATTGAGATATTATTTTTGCAGTGTAGAATGAAGAAAGTGTGCGCATTATCAATCGAGTGCTTTGTAATAATGTTTATATATTTTCACCCCTTATTAGTAATTTTGATCTGTAGTTTATCATCTACTTTCCTTGTGTGTATTGTGCACTTTGAAATAATAATAATAAAGAAATCTAGTGTAATATAATTACAATACCATACTTATTGTTGTGCATGAACGATTACTGTCCTTATGGTTTGTACGTGACCATCTGAAAGCTCTTAAGAAACAAAAGAATGGTTTAGGGTTGTACACTTGGGAATGTCTTTGTCTGAATCATCCCACTCTCTGTATTGGCATGCTTTCCACTTTTTGCGGTACATGGTATGGGATTCATTAGAAATCTACGCTGCGCTAAGGACAGACTCAACATGTTACGAAAATGACGGATGTCAAATGTGAAACGGATTATTTTTCATTCATGTAGTTATTGTTAGATGCTAATGGGGAAATTGGAGGAATTACACAACGGAGGGCATTACCTTCACGAGGACTTCATGTTGAAATCTAATTTAGAAAAGACACAGGGGTTGGTCTCAACTGCAGGAATTAATTAAATCCTCAAATGACATGATTACGGTCAGATGATTTTTACAGTATGTTGAGTCTGTGTTTAGTGTACAGCCAATAATGGCATCATGCGGGATGGTTGTAATTTACTCAAACATTTTTCTAAGGTTATTTCAAGATAATGTCGTGTTTAAAACAAAGATGATTAATTGCCCTAAAATCCCTATTTGGTGCCATTGGAGTTCTCTTTGAAGTTAGTATATGAATATAAACAGATATTTTTGATGAGAAATAAATCAGATCACCTTAAAAATGTCTTGACCTCATGTGTTCTTGTGACATCATCTAATTTTCTTTCATCCTAAAAACACTAAATTAACTGCTCATTTCTCATCCAATAGAGGTTTTATGAAAATAAAGTAGTCCATACAACTTGTGCAAGTTTTTATAAGTTAATTTTCATCTGACAAACTCTTGCTAGAGTTTTCAGATCTCAATGATATTTTGTGCAATTGCCATCTATTTCAGTTGCCTGGACATTCTGCCCGAGAAAATAGCATGCAATAGTTTGGAAGAACATGAGGGCGAGTATGATGACAGAATGTTAATTTTCAGTTAAAATGTCTCTTTAAGACCACAACACTGCACTATGGAGATTTGCACAAGCATGATGTCTGCACTAAGACGTGATGACTTCTCACTTATTCTGACTAATAAAGCTGACAAAAAGCAAGCCTCACTGCTTGTAAAGCAGCATTATTGGGTTTTTTATCCTTGGAAACATCTAGCCTGCAGCATCATGTTCTGTGAAACACATTGAGAAAGTAGTTAATTAGTATGAGACCATGAGAGTGAGCAACGGTTAAGGCTAGGTGGGATACAGTAAAAACTACTGGGCATGCGCACATCAATATAGCATAATTTTTGCATTACTGTAAGGGGTAGGTTTAGGGTTGGGGTAGGTGTAGGTGTAGACGTTAAAAAAACAATCTAATAGATAGAAAATTCAATTTATTGTTAGCTTCCAGTTTTTGCTGTATCCCTTCTAGCCACAACCTTGAGCAATTGCATTTTTTCACAGATTCATGCTAGGCTAAATTGTTTAACTTAATTTTTTTAAATACAAATATTTGACAATTTATTTATTTTTTATCCCATGGCCAAATTCTCAAAAAGCCCCATAGTTCATTTTCTTTACCGTGGATTGTTCACAATACCTCTCCTGCTTACTCTCTCTTTACATTGGCATCATGGCTGACAGATCACAGCCGCACTTGCCAGAATGAGATGTTTTTGAATTGTTGCATGAAAGCCAGACATTTTAGCAGTTTGTTGAAGCGAGTGAAGGAGAAGTGTTTATAGAGTGGCATATTGCCACTTTAAGTCTTGTTGTTTAGCAGCTTTGTGTCAGTCTGTAGTGTAACTGAAGTTGAAGGAACGGCAAGTTTTGTGTTTATGTTCCTCCCCACTGTGCCAGGCCTGCCAGGAGGTTCAGTTCGCCAACCATGAAGAAAGTCGGACTGCTTGGTCTTCTTTGCCACCTTGTGTCCTGAAATTGCTGTTTAGGTTAGTCAAACAAACCCACAAAGACACTATTTCAAAGAATAATTTATGCTCTGTATGCATGCATTGCATTAATTCATGCAGATTGATTATAACCAAAGTTTTACTACAAATACCATGATTAAACTGTGTTTTGTATAGCAAAACCATGGTTAATTTGTGGCTACCTCAGTTCAGTAAAAAACGTGTTTTTTTTAGTTGTTATTTTTACATTTTTTACATTTTACATATTTTTCATTGTTTATTTTTTAAAGGTACATATGTAATTAAAATATTTTCTTACTGAGTGCAGAAATGAAGGTGAGAAATCTAACCTGATGCTGATATTACAGTAGCCAGGTTAAACATTTTATGCAATCGGCCTGTAGATTTTATTTTTTATATCTTTGCCGGGAACCAAACACGACAAAAAGTTGTAAAACCGTCTGCAGTAGTTCACACTGGCCAAAATACACAAGGAAATGCGCTGTAAAAAAAATTTTTCTGCAGTCACAAACATTCGCGTTTGGATAGGATTTGGTTTCAAAGAAAATTTTGCTGAAAAACAGCAAATTGCTGTGGAATTATTACAGAGGTTGTATGAGAAAAACACTGACTTTGGAAAATCACAAAGTATGTCTGTGAAACACTAATTTCTCTACAGACCCCCTGTAGTCCTGTCGGAATAAGGCTGTGCAACATGTCTTGAGGTGCCAAATTTGAATATTAGCATATAGGCTAAATTAGCAATGAATGGTGACTTGATATTTGCCTGCTGTAACTCCCAAATCTCATGTGCGTTTTGCATTTTGTAACACTTGTTTGAAACACAAGTATCAATGGCATTTGCATTACTGACATCAAATGTGCCACAAAACATTTAAAATTCAAAATGCCATTTTAAGATTTAAGAGCTCTGGCAGAGAATCATTGAATAAAGCCTTGAATTTTAGCATGATCCTCAAATAAAGCTATCGTATGCCTTCAGAAGAATTGGAATAGACTTTAGAATATTTATTCATTTATGCATTTGGCAGGCACTTTTGGCAGGAATGCCTTGATATCCTTGATTTAAAAAAAGCAGTTTGCAGATGCTTCAACACATCTTCATTTGTGTCATAAGAGTAAGTAAATGTCATAATTTACATATTCAAGTTAAGTATTGCTATAATGCATACACATTGATGCAAGTGTACAGTCACAAACATTACAAACTAGGCCACTAAAATAATACGTTTTCAGGTCGCTGGTTGGCCCACGCCACAGATCTGTTTATCAATAGTAATTCAGGCTATTGAGCGGTCATTGAACATGCACCATGCTGACAACATGACCTGCTGATGTTGTCACAGTCAGGGGAATCTCTGTTCCTGTGTGAATTTTACTGCTTCACGTGATCTCTATGTGCAGAGTGTGAATGAAATTATGCGAGTAAGGGTTGAATAAACATTACCTGTTTGCAAACTGTTTTGAAATAGATTATTAATGCTTAGAGCCCAATACGGGATTTTCAAATTCATCCTGAATTGAAGAGCAGTTTATCTACACAACAGCTGATAGTGCATGTGAGGATACACTAATGTTGATATGAAGAGACTTACTATGGTCTTACAAGACCTTTGAAATTTTAACATTTATTTAATAAATACCGTTCAGCTTCATGTAGCTTGGATGTACTTGAAGCAAAATTAAAGTGACAGTTATCATGTGACTTTTTGTACACATGGTCAACGGAAGCACAAGATACATCTCAAATTATATTGGAGATTATGACCATCAGATTTTTTTCATGTCAGTTCCAGTGCTGCTTTCATTAAAGAAAATAGTTTTATAGTTTTACCTTTACATTATTACTTTAACTTTAATAGTTTAACTTTACACTCAGATTATCATGTTGACATTGTCATTTGGGATTTTAAAAATTTTATTAAGTAGATACATTTTCACTAGGCTCAGACTTTTGGACCACCATATATTTTGGAAAAGCATCACAGCATTGCTGTCTCATCTAAATTTGTCTTCATCAAGATGATGATTCTCAAATGGTGGGTCATAACCCAAAAATTAGCCTCAGGTTTGTTCGGGATCAAATGTCATTAACAAAATTCAGCTAATCGTATAATTTTGAAATGATAAAATGGCAAAACAAATAGACTTTTGAAAGTGTTCAGAAAATCATTTCCATGTATTTGACAGTTAAATTTGGATTAAAGCCCTGCACAGGCCTCAAATATAGGCCTGATCACATGCATTTTTTTCAAACAGTGGAAACAACTTAATACGCAGTCATTTTTGCTCATAAAGGTAAGAGTAATACCTCATTCTAAACTGTAAAGGGGCTAGTTTTATTTGTGTGCACTCACAATAAAGACAGAGATACGGGACACACACAAGCCTATAGACCTGCAGGCACCACCGACTCGGACGGTTGTCATGGTTATAAACAGCATAAACAGCAACTGTTCATGTGTCAGCGCTTAATGCGCAACTCCTATATAAAAAAGATTTTCAGGGGGCCTCCTGGCTTTAGGGGGCCCAAGGCCGTCACCTACCTTTGCTTAATGGGTAAGTCCGCCCCTGCTAATGGACTGGTGTCACGTGGATTACTGTGATGTTTTGATCAGCTGTTTGAAATCCCATTCTAACGACACCCATTCATTCCAGAGGATCTGTTGGTGACTAAGTTATATAGGCACAATTTCTCCAAATATTGTGATGTGAGGATGAGTACATTTTAGCCAAACACTTTTGGTGTTGTGTTTGGTTGCCACTTGATGTCTTTGACTTTTATTTTGAAAAGTAATTTGAGAAGCACCACTCAAGGCACTATTTGAGTATTCACAGAGCAGTAGTCAGTCTAATAGCATTTATAATCCATCAAATGTGTGATTGTGGCATCTCGCAGTGGCATTACCCACCGGTCTTCGCACGGCTAGTTGGGGAAGTCGTGGCAATGCAAGAGGAGAATAACAAACAGTCACATTTTCAGTCAGTTCATTGATGATTTAGTGATGTCATCATCTAGTTCAGCTCTCTTCCAATATTATCTGTGCAATCAAGTCGACAATATTGCAAGAAATTAAGTGTTCCCAACTAAGCAAGGAAAAAGCGACAGTGGCAAAGAACCATAACTCAATTAGTGAAAGAAAAAAGCCTCGGAAGAATCTTTTTTAACTGTTGCCCTCTGCTCTATTTGTTGAACATCAATTAAATTGTTATCCTTAAATTGGTTTGGACATTTTTTTTTGTGTGTTTGTTAGTTTGGGGAACTATTGTGAGTGCACTCCATAATGTCCACCAAGATTTTAGACACACTCAAAATGGCTTTTCCCTTAAATAGTGTCCTATTTAAGGTTTAGGGGGTGATTTCGGACAGAGGGATAGTGCTTGAGCACTAGAGCAGAGAGGGGAACCCTGACCCTTGAAAAAAGCTAGATACTAGTGCCACTATTCTCATAAAACTTGTAGCATAAAGCAGTGTGAAACAATATAAGTGAATCATATTCACATGTACTAGCAACCAATTAAAGCTTAACCAAAACAATCTACAACAACCGAGCATCATGGTGCAGAGTTTTACAAGAGAAAAAAAAGAAACACAAAAAAAATCTATTTAAGTATTTTCTCTGAACAGAGGCATAAATCTTTTTCTGACATTGGGCTTTATTCATGAAACATGCAAACTGAATTTCTGCTTTAATCGTTCATAAATCCATTCTTATGCAATTTCTTGCATTGATTTGAATATAACAATTTATTTACAAAAGACTTTGTGAAAGAATCACACAGAGACATTCTGCTCTTGTTTCATGAGTAAGGCCCATTGATCTTATAATCCAATCATCAAAGACAAAAAAGGGAAAATAGATATTTCCTCATCTAATACAGAGACCCGCCATAATTCAGAAGATGGGTAAAGCATTTTGTGTTCAGACAGGTCGGCATGTATTTTTCTTGCTGACCCCATTCCTGTCTCTTCTATCTATAAATGATGCAGAAGGCTGGCAATCTCCAGAGATGCTCGGCTTGTTCATATGTCCACACTCACCTCATTCATTCTTCCTGCAAAGCTCACAGAGATCTATATTTAGCAGCTGAGTGCAATACACCAACATGATGGTGTTGGTTTGTACTGAGAGGAAGTGATTTTTATGACATTTATTGGGGAAACACAGACACAAATTGGAGGTTATTCTGTCATAGCTCATAGTGTTCTCATATATGTTTTATTAGGGGAGTTATCAGGGGAGTTGTGTGTGTGTGTGGTCACTGCTGTGTGTGTGTACACTTTGGATGGGTTAAATGCAGAGCACGAATTCTGAGTATGGGTCACCATACTTGGCTGAATGTCACTTTCACTTTAACATTTTTTTCCAACATTTCTTCCAAAATCCCCTAAGTATCTTATCTTATCTTATCTTATCTTAATCAAAAGGTACTGCCCCAGAGACAGCTTTTGTACTTTTATTTCTGGGAGTCATAGCCCTTGGTCAGCTTTTCTGTAAGATGATTCGAAGGATGCATGGAAAATGAATAAGGAGCATTTCTTAAAACATAGACATAAGCATGCTGTTAGTGCTCTCAAGCAGCTAAACATTTCAGACCTGAAGACTGTGCCTGCTTTTCATGGTAGTTTAGGATGTCTGCTCTCTGCAGACTCTGGCGCAGAGGGGTCAGATCACAGGGCAGCTCTAGACGTCCCCTGAAACAGACAGAGGTAAAGAGGTAGGAGAAATAACAACAGGGATTGATGTGCGCTGAAGGCTAGATTTGAAATTCTTTCCATGATCTGTCTACACTGACTGCAAAAGTCCTGTGTAATGTGAAAAATTTGCAGTCAATCAGAAAGACTTGCTGCATATATATATATATATATATATATATATATATATATGTGTGTGTGTGTGTGTGTGTGTGTGTGTGTGTGTGTGTGTGTGTGTGTGGGCTATGTGAGTCGAGGGGTGGTCTGGGTTGTCTTTTATTCACTGACAATGAAAGTAAAATGCATTTACAAAATTAGTTACGTTGTGAATTTAATAAAAACAGTACTTCAGTTGTGCATTTTATTGCAGGAAGAGTTCACCAATAGTGAATTTAGTAGTTATTTAGCTCATACCTACTATAATGTCATTCCAAAGCTATGACTTTGACTATATGACTTGTCCATGTAATGAAAGTGAAACAACAACAACAACAACAACAACAACAAAAAAAAAAAAAAAAAAAAAAAACATTTGCTTTATTGATTTCTCCCCATTTGTCCCTCAAATTTGGTCTGGACGCCAGTGCTTCGCGGATAATTTGAATCAATTCGAGAGTTCGGAGCGGGTTCGCGAATCATTTGAGTCAGTCTGGGAGTTCGGAGCGGGATCGCGAAACATTTGAGTCAGTTCGGGAGATCGGAGCGGGTTCGCGAATCATTGAGTCAGCTTGGGGATCGCAAATCGTTTGAATCAATTCGGGAGTTCGGAGCGGCTTCGCGGATCATTTGAATCAGTTCGGGAGTTGGTAGCGGGTTCGCGAATCATTTGAGTCAGTTCGGGAGTTCAAAAGCGGGTTCGCGAATCATTTGAGTCAGTTCGGGAGTTCAAAGTGGATTCGCGAATCATTTGAGTCAGTTTGGGGAACGCAAATAATTTGAATCAGTTCGGGAGTTTGTAGTGGGTTCGCGAATCATTTGAGTCAGTTCGGGAGTTCAAAGCGGGTTCCCGAATCATTTGAGTCAGTTTGGGGATCGCAAATTATTTGAATCAGTTCGGGAGTTCGGAGCGTGATTCATTTGAGTCAGTTCGGGAGTTCGGAACTGGTTCGCGAATCATTTGAGTCAGTTTGGAAGTTTGAACGCTGTAATGCAGTAGCTCTTTCTAAGGGTATTTTTTTTAAATCCTTTTGCACATTTTATTTATGTTCAGTAGGTCTTTCTAGCTCAAGCAAATCCACAAACTAATAAAATGATTTATTATTAAGGTTGCCTGTTGACTGCTGTATATAAAAGCCCTTCAATATAGTTGTTGTTACCTCAGGGGATGAGGGGAATCATCATCAAAAAAAAAAAAAAAAGGCCCTCTTTTGGGCCACTTAAAGCACTGCTGGACTCTGACCTCAATTGACTTCTTGCAGATCAGTTGTACTGTGCCCTACTTAATTTAGCAAATTAGCAGGGGGGGGGGGGGGGGGGGTTTAAAGTTTAAAGTGAAGATTTTAGATATACTCACAAAAAAACATGGAAATACCATTACATTTGTTCAAATTAAATTTGAAAAGTAATGCAATCTTAAAAAGTTGTTGGAAAGTCTCAATTTAAAATATTTACATATTTATTTGGCTAGATATTGCTTTTTGCCTGTGCTTGTGTAGGGCCTTTATTTATCACAGAATTATTTTGAATTGATCTGTTGAACATGTTTAGAGAAATTCTTTATTCACTTAAAATCACCAAATATTGGTAAACACAGGCAGATACTAGAGTAGGCTAATATTTATTATAAATATTGATAAATTTAGCATGGACTTAAATGAGATGAATTGAAAGTATGTGTGATGTTGTGGGTGAAATATAGAAAGAAGAGCTTCAGGATGAAGATGTTTTCTTCAATGTGCGATACTAGAACTATAAGAATAACAAAGTGCAATAAACATTAAAACTATTAGCGCCACAAACCAGTGTGTTTATGTGTATGAGAACACATTAAAAAAATATAATAGTTTGCGATATTAAGCAGCATAAAGGACTGTTTTTATATAAGTGGAATCAAACCATATTGGAAGCCTCGAACATTTAAGTCACAATTGGTCACGCATTAGTTATTAAGGAGTGAGTTAAGGGAAAGTTAAGGGACATATGTATTTTGCATGTCTCAAGAATCACTAAACTGGTCACAAAGTTAACTTTGTATAAAACTAACATACATATTTTAGAAGACTGCAACCATGTGATAGCTGCAGCCAAGCCAACTGATCATCATCACACTGTCGTTTACAGACATAATTTATTAAACACAACAAATTTGCATTTTTATCTCACAAATGTAACCATCGGTTGTGTTTACGGCCAATCTGTTTCGCTTTGGTGTCCTCCGCCAATCAGAATCGGATCGTGGGTTCCGGCCTCCTGCACTGACAGACAGATTATGGGCGGTCCCCATCACTCCTTCAGCCAATCACAGTGTGTTTCTTTAACCACGTTGCGCGCTACAGACGGGCGCTACAGTATTCTAGGCCGCTCGTGAGATCAAACAGATGCACTCCGTTCCCCGGATCACCATCGAGATTAGAGGTGCGCTCTCAACTTTATTCCAATGGCGAAAACGGGGGTCCTTTGAATCTGCATTGAGGTGCTGATCGCCGCATTCATACCCGTGAGTACTGACTTATCTCCACTCTTGTGTTATTTTTAGACGCGGGATATTTTGCGTGTTCCCGCTGTGTTTATGTAACGCAAACGTTTTATTTATTTATTTTTTTATGCAGAATCTCCTCAGATCCAGACGCAAGTTGTTCGTCTTGTTATTTGACAGGGATAGAAGCAGAACTGTCCTATAGTAATGTTAACCCGCCCCCGCTGCTTGTAGGTGCGCATTATGGTGTTTAGTGCTGAACGGGAGCGCGCGTGTAGTGTGAAGCTGTAATAATGTACGCGACGCATCGCCGCAGCTCTGATCGGAAGCGGAGCAGGCGAGCATGTCATAATGCAGCTCCACAGTCCACAATAGAAACGTGCACGGTGTAGAGCCAGATAGAGGAAAAACCGCGCTTAGCTAGGCTGTGTGCAGAAATTTCTTGATAAAAAAACACGAGTCCGAGGCGATGGTTTTAGTCAAGTGCATCGAGAAAGCAACTTCTTTTTGTTGCAACTTCGTGTTTGTGTGGATGCGCTGTGTCGGAAATCGCCCATTCATTCACACGTCTAAATGCACCTTATGCATATCATTTGCATTGCAAAGATAGTTCTGTCATGGTCTACCCAGTCTTTGTTTGACTTTTTTTAAACCGCTATTTTAAACAGTTATTGTCTGTCCGTTCATTAAAGACGCGAAGGCCACTATAACAAAGTATCGCCAATATATTCTTTATCTTATTAACACATAATGTTGTATGGCTGTTATTAATAATAGCCACCGTCTTCTCAGTCCATCCGTGGCAGCCACTGAAGATACAAAGTGACAGCTGTCAAATCTGGAAAAAAAATGCATGTATTTTAATTGTTTGTGTGTGTGTTTATATGTATATATGTGTATACGTGTGTATATATAGCTATGTGTGTGTGTGTGTGTGTGTGTGTGTGTGTATATATATATATATATTATTATTATTATTAGTGAGGTAGTCTACCATTTTTGAGTGCTTACTTTGTAGAATAAACAGTGTTGAATATTTTAATATTATACTATTTAGCCTCGATAAAAATATACTACTGTATTTTTTGTTTTATTAATATTTGTATCGCTTTTATTAATGGTCACCTTTTTAAACATCAAATGCTCTGTAAACAACACAAGTGTATATTGATGGTGACAGCAGGTGCAGCTTTTGTATCTGAAACTCAGTTCACACACAGATCGTTTTGTTTTAAGTCATTTCAGCTTCATTTTGATTTGGATGTGACAACAAATTATGATTCCTGAATTTGTGATTTGTTGACTTTGTAATAAGTCTATCCATTTTTACCAGTCTGTTACATTCAGGCTAACAGTGGACCTGTTATCATAGGTGTGCATAACTCTATTTTTCAGCATGATCAGCCAGTCACATGGATGCTTTAGCCTTCTCTTCTGATGCATTTGCCTGTTTTATGCACTTGCCGATCTTTAAGTGTTTGTTGTATTTTTCTTCCTATTTTGGTCATGTTTTTTCACTAAGGGCACCAAGCAATCACCAAAGACAGCAGTTGTGTTTTAATGCTCATATCTCATCTGTTAAAAGGTGTGTTCTGAAATGCATTGAATTTCAGTTTATCCCTGATTCCAACTTTTTCCTTGTGTAACTAATGCTAAAAATTAAAATAATACAAAATCATGAATCACGATCAGCCATTAACCGTCCAACCTCAGAGTAGCCGTGAGGTGACCCGATGACGGGCTGCTGTCCTCAGCAGAGCATAGTGCATGATTCACTCCGAGACAACCAATCACTTACTGCTTATATCTCCTTAGTCAGATATACCCTGAAGACTCAAAGCTCATATTTGTCTCCTAATAATGACTCAGCTGCGCTAGTCAGATGTGAAAAGACATTATGAACAGATTATGTGGAAATGAAGTTTGAGAGCATTGGTATTTGATTAGCTGCTAACTATTTGGATGTTAAACTGAATTCAGCACATGCTGTTTGAGTATTTATACATAAACTCTGGAAATCTCCTACTCAGCGAGGTGCTGCTTATGTTTGGCCTGTCGGCCACCCTGGTTGTTTAAGAAGTGTGAATCCGTCACATGGCATCACTGCATCCTTGTTAGCAGCTTGTTTTAGGGTCATGGCATTGTCTACATGAGCAGTGCATCAGTTAATACGTTTTCAACCATCTCATTTACTGTGACGTGGAGAGATTCCTGTGCCACGAACTGTATTGGTCAGACCGAGACGAGTTTGCCCACAGGGCACACAAAAAGCGCCATTGAGTATTGGGTGTCTCATTTGATGTCAGTTTCAGAGTTGAAGGTTAGGCTTAGCTGTGTAGCCCATTTGTTCTTCTCTCTGGCACTTTGTTCAGCACACATGTCAGATTGAATTCCATCTCGAGTCAATTGACTACAATTAGTGCACTGGACTAAATAAATATGCAGGAAGTGACACGGGTGCTGTGGTTTGATTTTTTTGAACCACCTGTACAATGATCTGTAGTGAAGTATGGCAGGACAATATATGTTAAAATTTTCTTATATATAATTTTATGTTTTAAGTTGTATAATTCATTTTTGTTATATTTGCCAGCCCTGTGTGCAAGAAGCCTATATTGGGACTCTTCCCCTTGTACAGTACTTGATGTACAGCACATCTTGGACAGCTAGTCAGGTGGAAACTACCAGCACTACTTGTTAGTCCAGAGGGAATACTGAATAATCAGCTACAGTAATAAAATAAAGAGCACAAAGGAGCTTTGTGAGTCTCAGTATGAAAGCCGCAGCTCTAATCTTGTCCTTACTCTACTCCAGTCTTGAGCCATGTGCTCATAATATCTGCATAATTAATGCTCCAAATACATAAGGATATTTCAAGTGGCGAATATGGAGGAGGAAAACAATACATAGTGGAAATGTAGCTGAAATCTTAAGAAAGGGCTAGTGAGTTGAGGCTGTGTTTCTGATGTATTGATAACATATCCCCACAGAGTTGCTAAATTGCATCTGGACTTGTTAATGGTCTTTAATGTACCTTGAAGTATAGTGATAAAGATATTTTTTGTTGTTCTGTTTGTTGTGATTTCCATAACACTAGAAGTTGCTAAGCTGATATGTAGTCACTAGGGACGTGCAGTAGTGCACACTGTGAGAGAGAGAGGGGGGGAAAATCTGGTGTAAGATTTGAAACAATTACCACTAAGAAATTGCTATTAAGATATTAGAAAGAATTACTTTAATTACAAATAACTGAATTAAGCATTACCTGTTTAAGGAAGAAGACTGAAACAGTATTTTCTTAATGCACGCCAGTAATATTGTTTTTGTTTACAACTTCGAAAAATATATAAATATATTTGCAGTGGCACTGCTGTTCTCCATAATAAATTACCAGTATTCTTATTCCTATCCCTAATATTAATATTTAATACTACTTGATACTATTTCAGTGTCTTTAATTGTAAGACCTTTTTTTTCATCATCTTTGGGTTGGTTTGGCCTATCACCAAAGACTTTAAATGACCAAATGCTATTCTGTGTGATGGTCTCTGTATTTTGCTGTTAAATTCAGCCTCACTTTGAGGTTTCTCGCTTTTTCTCTCGTGTTTTTTTTTTGTTTGTTTTTTTGCTTTGTTCTGTGTTAATATTTGGAAAAGAGTTACTCAGAGTTGTGTTAAAGCTGGTGAGTAAAGTTTTAAGAGTAGATTTATTGGACTGGAAGTATTTGCCCTTCTCTAGGCTGACTAATTGGGCAGCAGCATGGTCAGTGAAAATGGAGGAGCGGGATGCAGGGTGTTTGTCATGGGCCTGGTGATGAAACCGAGGCTAACATGGCTGGTACATCCTGAAAGCTTCCCAGAGGGCACATCATTGCCGCCCCATCTCCTCGTCACAAAATCTGGGCGGTGCAGAACCTGCAGGTTTGCAGCAATTACTCATGCTGAATAAGTTTATATGCTGAAGCCACGGTTGTGTAATTCATTTTAGAACAAGTACAAGGCCTTAAGAAAGTACACCAATCACATCAGCTGAACATAGAAGGACTGGGGCACGGCCTGCATGCATTTTGTAACCCGTTTCAAGACTTCTTGAACAAAAGGAATCAACCATTATCGAAGAGGGGGAATGACATACGACAACGTCTGAATCTATGAAGCGCATCACATGACATCTCTAGTAGGATGTTACCAAATCTCAAGGTTTGCCCTTTTACTGTCCTGATGTTTGACCACAAGCACAACACTCACCTTAATAAGGAGCATTTAACATGATTGTGTATCATTATAGTCACTGAATGTCTAAATGCTCGCTCCAGTTTATTCTAAACACTTTTCGCTTGGCCTACATAAAAAAAGTATATATATTTATTTTTTTATAAATATTTTTTTTTTATAAAGGACTATATAAAAAAAGGTATACATAAAAATTATTGAATAATTGTGGGATTTTATATATATATATATAAGTAGATCATTTGCCATTGTTTGCCATCCGTCATCGTTAGTACAGACATGTGTCTTGGCTTGCACTTTACTTAGCCAAACATTTATTTCTGAGTTCTCTTTTCATCTTCTCACCTTTTGTTTATAGACTGTAATTTGGGCTTTCTTGCATCATGCACTATTTTTATTGTTCTCAGTTTTTTTATTTGTAGTCAAAAAAGTGAAACAGTTTGCTTGAATTTAATGGTGTGTTTATCTGCAAAACCAAATAATTTATGTAGAATTTCTCCATGGTCTTGCCCTACAAATAAATGACACAAGTTAGCAGTAAGCACCAGTGAGAAATGTACCTGGGCATCTGATGCTGTGGCCAGGAGAATGGTCTGCTTGTATGGAGGCACCCAAGAGTGATTAAAGATACCCATTTCAGCGTTGATATGGTCTCTCTGTTTGATTTGTGTGTTTTGGAGGCAGATTTTGAGATCAAGGCCTTAGCCACTGTGAGTCATAGCCTAATGCTGAGATGCAGTTGCCAGGCCTTTAGCAGTTCAGCTTGATTATCATCACTTTGACTGCAGGTTTGATCTTTAGGATTTCTGAAATGTGGCTATTGCGTGATCAGTAGGCTTTTGAGAGAGGCTGTACCAGCACTGGTGAAAGCTTCTGTCAGCGCAGTGCATTTCACAATAATTCAGCACTTTTTGTTTTGAAAACAGTAAAATGCATATGTGCTCCGTTGCTTTTTCAATAAGTCATGATTGAAGAAGACTTGAATATTAGATGGAATGAAAGATCCATGAATAATACACATGGATTTAAGTGCTTCTGGAAAAAAAACAACAACAACAACCACAAAAAAAACTCCTGCCTTGTTTTTTCTCTTTCGCTAGCATAGCACTAGTTTTGTAATGTGGAATTGTTTTAACCACTAAAGAAAACAGTTTATAGTTAACTGTACATATTATTTAGATTAGTGTCATCAAGCTGATTACTGAAGAAAAAGTGTATTTTGCTGTTTTGTTCTGCTGATGGAAACAGCAGATATCTTACCCTGAAGTACTTGGATTAATAATGATCTTAAAATTCCAGTTTTTCTATTCAATATTCATATTTCTCAAGTTTAATGAAAATTTTCTTTTACCGTTGTGGTCAATGCCCAATATTTTACTCAAGTTCTGATTCCGAGTTTGTAGCGAAATTGTAGAAATATTTTATTTTTATATGATATATTTTTATTTGATTGATTGTTCTATTCATGAGCCAATTACTGTGAGCTGATTCTTGTCCATCAATCAATCTGAAAGATTTGTAAACGTATGAATTACTGGTTTGCATTAGATGAATGCTCTCTGAATAAGAGCCCTACCGATTTTTTTTTTGGGGGGGGGGGTGGTATATACTCCCTATATATCGATATTAGGGAGTAAAAAACGCCGATATCTAGTTCACTTGGGAACATTCATTCATGGATTTGCACCCATTTGTCTTCACACATAGCCGACAATTACTAGAGAAGTGTGACATAATATACCTCTGTAAATAAATACAATATAAATTCGCGTTTTGCTCACTTTAATGCCCTTTGAATGTAACGTGTACGTTCCCTTGGAACTGGAATCATGGCAGAATTTCATGTGAAGTCCACTTCACAAGGCACTTACGGTCGAATAAAACAACGCTTGAATGCTGCCTGAACAACAGACCTCCTTATTGAAGTGAAAGCAGAGTGCGCTCCATTGTTTGCTACTGGTGACCTGGATGAAACGCTTTAAAGCAGTCAATGGAAAAACCATTGAAATTTTGAATGGCCATATCTCTGTAACAGCACGGTGGGGATCCCTTCAGCTTGCTAAAGTGTAGCAGATTGATTCATTTTCATATCTTAACGTATAGTTATAAAAAAGTCTCTTATTCACCATGGCTGCATTTGATTATTTTAATGCATCCTTGATAAATAAAAGTATTAATTTTATAAAAAATGCTACGTGTGGTGGGGTGTATGTTTGGTATAAAAAAGGATGCTTTTATTAAAAATTTTCAAACATCAAATGAAAGTTAAATGTACAACAGGTGATCATCTTGAGAATTTTTTTTTTGTTATGGAAGTTTGGTTGGAAGTTTTTTTTTTAACCCTCTGAAGGGTTGAGGCATTTTATCCTGATAACCCCGAAATGAACTTAAATTACACTTTCAGTTTTGATCGTACAGATAAGAGCAATACATCAATCGAATCTGTAAAGGGTCTACTTTTTTTGTATAAAGACATAATAACAACAAAACTTTGTGCATTTATAAAATAAAGATTACAAACAAGGTGTGCTGTCTGAAGCCTTTGTCTGCGGTGATCTTCATTTAGAACTGTAACTCCCTGAATACTCAACGAAGAGACATTAGAGATATATCTATAGAAAGCCTGACATGTCTATTTTTAAACTACAAGTGCTGCTGAAAGCAAATATTCTGTGATAAAGTAATCCATATGAAAACAACGCGATGTCCGTTTTTCACGTCTCCCTTCATTATCTTCTAATGTGACCACGCTCTGTGCTGAACGCGCTATTCAGATTCAAACTGAAGCGCGCGGCTCGAATACTCCCACACAACAGAAGACAGCGCAGCCAGACTGTTCTTCAAGTTTTTTTATTTTACTGTTTGCTTCACGATGAGACATAATTCACCCCAAAAAGATGTGATGTGGTTGAGGATTTGAGATTTGGATTTCCTCATAAAAAAAATTAAGCACTTTATTCAGCAGAGTTCATAAATATGAGTAAGTGTCTTTTTATTTATTTATATACTTGTACTAGTTTTCACATAACGTGTAAACATTATACTAGTTACTAGACTTTTTCCAAACTATAAATTCTGACTAAATGTAAAATCAAGTGAAACATTATGAAGTTTCAATAACAATATATAATACTATACCATTCAAAAGCTTGATGTAAATAATATAAATGTAACAAATAAATGTATCAAACAATGCTGTTCTTTCAATTTATGCCCCCCAAAAACCTAAAAAAAATGATCAGCTATTTTTAACATTAATAATAATAATACTAATAATGATTATAATAACAATAAATGTTTTTTTATTTTTATTTTTTTGTAGAAAATCAGATAGTTAGAAGGGTTTCTGCAGGATTGTGTGACTGGAGTAATGATGCAAAAAGAAATTCAGCTTTGAAAGTCAGCTTTGATTTTTCATAATACACTGTTTAACTGCACTCGCAGGTGGATATTAAATTATGTTGTGGGATAATTAAATGTATTCTAAATAAACTACAAACATAAAATTATATACATTTATTTTCTCCTCACATTCTTTCTTGTAACTCTTCCCCTCTGAAACTGAAAAAAGCACAAATGTCAGGGCATGACAAAACTTCTCCAGGCCCCCAAAATACCCTTAGACCTCAGAGGGTTAACATCCCGATAGCAATCATTAAGTTGAGTGGTCTAAATGTATGTTGGCAACATACTATATTCTGTTTACGACCTTCTTTAAATAGTTCAAAATGCTCTCATGCTTCAATTAACCTTTTTTTTCTGCTGCAACATTCCTTGTGGCCTCTTGAATAGCCTTACAAATGATTGTTTGCTGTCCATGTTGTCACCAATTTAAGAATCAAAAGACACGCTCATTGAACGCATACCACACCAAGATTTACTGCCTTCCTCTCGCCTGTCCTGTTGTTTCCGCCAGTGTTCGGTGACACATAAGGCTGAATCGAGCATCTGAGCATTTTTTATTTTTTTTTTGCCACTCAGCGATTGGCTGACGATGCATTCCCTGGGAGCCATTGTTCTGTTGGAGGCAGTGAGGCCATCTGCTCTTTACTCTGCGTCTTTGCGCAAGCTACCTCACTGTGTCTGTCCATCCTCCGTCTCCCACCGCATTGTCAGATGCGTATGGAAACTTCATCACAGGCTCCTCTGGCTTGCAGTGAAGATTGTCATAGTGTGTACACTGTGTCTGACTTCTGTCTGCTTTTATTTGTCTCAGAAATTGCAGAAGTGTAGTAATGCGGCATTACAGATGCACTGTATTTTCTCGCGCATATGGCTAACTGCAGTAACGATGCAGCAATTATTGCCTGTAAGTACATGATGGGGTGTTTCTTTGCTAAATGATGGGAGAAATCGTTTGTTTTATTCACAAACAATCCAGCGCCGTGTAGCGTCGCACAGGCTCTGATGTTCTTGGCTTTCAGCCTCTGTTGTGACTATGAGAGAGAGTGCTGTAGACATTACCCCAATTATGTGGGTCGGTGAATTGGCTTTCAGGAATTAATTTAATGAATAATTGATCAAAGTCGCCGTCATGTGGATGCTGACTATCATGCTCACCTGAGGCTGTTTTTTGATGTTTGAACTGAAAAGGCTGTTATACATCTTTACTTTTCAAACAAGAGGATTATATACAGACAAAAAGCATGCATATAGGCTTAACTCTTTCATGTGAACGGAAACAGCAGTTAGGAATGGGAATATTAAAGGGATGGTCATTGATGTGTGTGTGTTTCCAAATGATATGATATTATGTTCAAAATGACATAAAAACACCATCAAAGTCGCTAAATTGCTATTTAAATCATTCTTCTGTACAAAATGAAAACGCAAGTTCTCTTGGAACTTAATAATATTTTGTTCGCAAATAAAACAGTGCAGCTTTTTTCAAGAACTATCTTGCCAGTGAGAGCTAAGAAAATTGTCATTGTAAGTCTGTGTATTAAGTGTATTGCAGTTTCCCCCCATTTTAATTAACTACATGTCGACACATGAAAAACCAGTCAGCAGTTATGAAGGCTGAAGTACACTTGATAACTCACAAGTTTGAGTTTTTTTTTTGACTACTTTATTGAAAATGATTTATGGGAGTCATTTTTGCATGAATCAGACTACAGTGGTCGTACTTGTTGGGTACACAATTTAAAAATACAATAAAACCCCACACACACACACACACACACACACATAATTTATTATTATTATTATTATTATTATTATTATTATTATTATTATTACAATTTTAAATGCCCGTTTTCAGTTTTAATACATTTAGGAATGTAAAAAAAATTTGAAAGCTGAATTTTTAGCATCATTACTAAAAAAAATCATTCTAATTTGCTGCTCAAGGAACATTTATTATTTTGAAAACAGTTTAATATATTTGAGGAAACGGCAATACATTATTTTCAGGATTCTTTGATATGAATAAAGTGCAAAAGAACAGCATTTATTTGAAATGGAAGTCTTTTATAACAGAAATGTCTTTTACTCTCACTTCTGGTCAAATAATGGGTCATTGCTGAATAAAATTATTAAATTCCTTAAAGACCCTCTTATTGACCCCAACCGTTTGAATGGTAGAGTATTGTCAATAAGTTTCTCATCACGTTCAGTTCAGATTGTGAGCTTGCTAAGCTCATGATTTCCAAGCCCTAGTTAGCAGAGTCCTCAAACGAACTGTCATCTTCTTACTCTTCATTTCTGTCATGACTGCTCACAGCTCTTTTTTGTGTGTGTGTGTGTGTGTGTGTGTGTGTGTGTGTGTGTTTGATGGATGAGTCAGTACCCCCACCGTTTCTCCCTCTGTCCCCATCCTCTGCGTGATCTCTACTTCAGGGCAGAGGTTGATGACGTCCTGAAATCATTTGAAATTCAGTTGACTTTTTCAGTGATAGTCTCAATTACAAAACTGCTACCAAGAGTTGCTGCAAATTACAGTTATGATTCCCTCGTCTCTCATTTGTGATGATGTATGGAGTTCCACAGCTGTATGCCAGCCACCCTTGTTACCTCACAACTTAATTCTGCAGAGAAAAGTGTCTGAGACAGGTGGTCCTGGAATCGGCTGATGACAAAACAATGAAATGGCTGGAAAGTAGAGGTTGTTAACTGCACTCCTGACACGTTTTGATTTTCAGTTGGGTGTATTATTTTTTTTTTTTAACACGTCGTTCTCTTAGTGGGAATATTTTAATGTGACCCAGTTTTTCTCTGTGATGCAGTGGTTGGTGCATATGAAGCAGTGTCAGGAGGAAAAGGACCCCTCACTGAAAAATGAATAGCAAAATCAGTAATCAGTGTGTGGTGTTTGTAGGAATTAAAGCCCCACCTTTTAGTTAAAGAGACAAAGGTGTTTTTGATGGAGGTGTAATTATTATTATTATTATTATTATTATTATTTTTACACTAATGTGTGCAGTAGCTGGATTGGCCCTGACGTTTGTAATTTGAGTGGCTTTAGTAGTAATTTGAGCTAAAAAAAAAAAGCAACACAAAAACAAAACAAATAAATTGGTGATTTAAAATTATTTTTATATTTACATCAGAAACATAATTGTATTGCAGATTTGAAATGTACATCTTGACAGCAGTATATTTTAATATAATTTAGAAGCTATCATTGTTTTTATTAATATTTTGAATTGGTTTTTATTTTTTGTTTATTGTAGTTTTTCTGGTTATGTAGTTCTTATTCATCTTTATTTCAGTTTAAATGTATTCTATTTCTAGCACATAAAATTAAACAAAGAAATTTAGAAATGTTTCATTGGCAGCTAGATAAAACAAAGTTGGTTTTGGTTTTAAGTTTTGTATTTTATTCTTCCATTTGAAGTTGATTTTATTTCAAGTAATGAATTTTTTTTTTTATTATTGTTTTCAGTTTAGTTTACTATAATAACTAAAACTTGACAGTTTTGAAGATTTATTCACCCATTTAAGTAGGTGTATTTGTTTTATAAAACAAGTTTTTAAAATAAAAAAAGCTAGTTATATATTTCTTTGGATAACAGCCATGGCTCACCTGTCGGCTCTTAAAACAATTTGACTGTGTCAGCACGCAAATATAGCACCTAAAAATAATGCTGTAGAAGGGCTTAATTCACACTAGCAAGAAATAGTTTGGCAAATTGCTTTCCATGGGCAGTTTCAGTGATTATGTTTGCTCTCACTGCCTTCCTGTGAGTGTTTTCTGAAGTATTATCACCTCCACTTTGTGTCATATCTAAAAATACTCCTGAACCCTGCTAAAAGTCTATGTAATGCACAGTTTCTTTCCTCATTCTTTAATTCCAGAGTGACCCGAGGTGCAGAATATCTGTGATTTACAGGTTGCATCGTGTTTTGGGGAAAGGAAACAAAATCCTTTTTTGTTTAGCTTGAAATGGTACTCTTTTGTACCCAGTAAAGCTTTTGTGTTTTGACTGTCCCGTTTGTCATCAGGGTCTCATTTCAATGAGTGCACTCAGATTTTGAACGTGGCTCGGTAATGAAACCGGAATACCTAAACAATGTCAAGTGCAATGAGGTGCATTGTGGATAAGCAGAAGGTTCCTGTTTATTTAGTGGTTGTCATCAGCCTTGCTGAGATTGTTTATTTTTGGTATTTTCTTTGGGTTTTGTCAGCATCTTTTTGCTCTCTCTCTCTCCCTCGCTCCTCTAGTGGTGCACTCTAGTGGTGCACTCACTCAGCAGGGTGAGTTTGATGCAGCAGTGTTTTCTAGTTCATGTCCATCACTGCCAAGTGTTCAGCTTTCTGTGTGTATTTTAATATACTTTCTGCCTTAATTAAACCGTAATAGACAAAAAGCCATCTCTTTTTAGTTTTACTACAGGCATGAGTTGTTCTGTAGCCTTTGACCATGGTAGAATCATAGAATTGCATTTCTTGGATTACTGCTTTCATGCAATGACACTGCAAGACAAGTGGTTGCATTAATATAAGCAATGCTTATGCAATATCAAAGCTTGACATTAAGCTTTTCAAGGCTAAATTGTGAACTGATGATGATCCAAAAGCTTAAATCAATTGTCAGACACCTTCCTTTTTCTTTTCATTTCTTTTTCTTTTACAATATAGCCTCAAAGTTATAGTTGAGAGGCATTTGCTTAATCAAACGAGTTATTTTCTTTTGCAAAAAAAAAAAACCAAGCAGCATTCAAGCATCCAATATACTGTTTCTTGTGATAGGTATTTGTTTAAGTAAATGTATTAAATATTTTAGACATTTTTTAAAGGGTTTCTATCTTTAGTTTACAGCTTGGCTTTATATTTTGATTATGCATAGTGCATACTGCATATATTTAGGTATTTAAGACATTTGTTTATGCAATATGTTTCTGTAAAACTACTTTAATCAATATCCATTAAATAAAACCGATGTATTTGATCCTTTTTCCCTTTTATATATAATGATGAAAATATATCTAATTAAAAAAGAGAAGAAAAAAATATTTGTCATTTTTATGTAAACTTGAATTAATTAATTATATAATTATAAATATAAATGTTATATAATTTTTATTATATATGACACACACACACACACACACACACACACACACATATATATATATAATATTCCATCTTTCATGTCCAGTTTATTTTAGAAAAAAAGAGCCTAAATGCTTCTTGCAGTTCTGTTTTGGATATAAATGCAGTGCCTTGTATATTTGGAAATGCATGCTAGACTTCCTCTGCCTCTGTCTGTGTCTCTCTCCGTCTCTTCCTGTCTCCTGTCTCACAGGCTCTCAGCATCTGAGTGACAGCTTCCGCCGGGAGCGCTCCAGCCATGGAGACTTGTTTCCTCTCTTTTCTTAGCACTGCTGACAGGCTGTCTGTGACATACTGGGAACACAAGGACTTGGACAAAAACATGGTATTTGTGTCTCCGTCCTTGTGGCTGAAATACGAAGGCCAAGTCGTCTGTTTGCACTTTCCACTGATCGCTTACCTCTTCGTTTGTTAATAATGGAGAGTTTTGCATTCTGTTACACTGTTTCCATGGCACGTCTCGGTCACTTTTAACTTGAGAGAGCCTGTGAGGATCATGTACAGTGAATGTAACTGAGGTGAGTTGTGTAGAAATTAGACTGAACATTTGTGAGTTATCTTTACAGGCAGATTTTTAAAAAGATAGTTCACCCAAAATGTAAGTTTAGTTGTCATTTATTTGCCCTTGTGTTGTTACAAATCTGTATAAATGTATTTCTAGTGCTGAACAAAAAAGATTTTTGAAAGAATGTGGGTAAACCAAAAAGTTGCTGGTAGCCAATGACTTCCATATTATTTGTTTCCTATACCATTGAAGTCTATGGCTACCAGGAAACTTATGGTGATTAAATGATGACAGAATTAATTTTTGGGGGTGAACTATCACTTTAAGGCATCATAGACAAATCAAACTTTTTTTTTTTTTTTTTTTTTATCCCGGAAGGAATTGTCAGTCCTACATGCTGTAACTTGGAAAAACGTAATGCAAAGTTTTAGTCAAACACCTTCATCAGATTGCCTAAAGAAACACCATTTTATTTTGACTTGGAACCCGTTTTAAGTCATTAATTTTATTAATTTTTAAAATAAGTAAAGAAAAATTGAATGATAGTAAATATGACCAAACCTTGAGTCATTTACGATGCTTTTAAAAGCACTTTTCTAGCCAGCTAATCTTGTGTTTGGTAATCTTGCTCTTAGGTCACTAAACGTGTGTTAAAACAAACACATCAATATTTTTTTTATGTAAAGGCATTTCTGTGCCTCTTATTTACAGCACTTCAGCTAACCCCTCTGCATTTTAGACGAAGGCCACTTAACTAGCACTATTATTATTATTTAATGAAGCAATGTTTATGTTCCTCACTGCCATATTCTTACAGCACCAGATTTGAAGGTAAATGAGATTCATAAGCTTCTGCATGTAAAATCAGTTTTGTGGTCAGATAATGACACCCACCTCGACAGGATCTGGCGGTCTGTTTTTGTTTGTTTGTTGTTTTTCCAGCCGTGTTCTGAAGCTGTTTGATTCAGGGTCTTTCTGCCGCTTTCGTTGAGCCGCTATGAATCGCTGTGGGCGGTTGGTGTTAACGCTTATTTTTAACCTCAACTGGAAGCTGAAACGAAGCTTCCCAGTGTCCCGCTCTCACCGTGCAGATAGGAATCCTGCCTGTGTCTGTACACATTTATATACATTTTTATAGAAATGCGCACCCACGCTGGGATCTCATTAAGTTGTTTTGTGAAAATGCTACAGCATCAATTATTGAAGCGTCATTATATTGTAAAGGTTTTGGATTTCCTCTTGGATTCCTGATGGTTGGGTTTCTCGTGGTCTTTTATTCATGGGCTGGTGAGTACAGTGTAGCAGGTCGAGCAAGCAGCCAGTTTCACTCAGATGCTGAAATTAAGCTGAGCTGCTGAAATTATAGAGTGACTTTAAAAAAAAAAAAAAAATCACATCTCTCTCTCTGTATGTCAGACAGCATATTACATGCTGAATTTGTCAAAAGCCTTGAGACATAAAAAGAATCGACTTTATGAATGACTTCCCTGAACATCATACATGCACATGGATTTGGTGTAATGCTAGCTTAATGTTTAAGCATCTTGGGTGTTAATGCAAAGGTTTCTGGTTAGTTTTAAACCAGGGTTTTCTTCCAACCATATGTTTGTTTGTACGCCAATAGCTGTAAGTTTGGTCATATACAGTCAAGACTTTGGATACTTTTGTTTGGAACCTGCATGCTAGCATCAAAAATACATCAGGATGTAACGATTCACTCTACTCACAAAAACAAAAGTGACGTGACATTCAGCCAAGTATGGTGACTCAAACTCAGAATTTGTGCTCTGCATTTAACCCATTCAAAGTGCACACACACAGAGCAGTGAACACACACACACACACGCACACTGTGAACACACACCCAGAGCAGTGGGCAGCAATTTATGCTGAGGTGCCGGGGAGCAGTTGGGGGTTCAGTGCCTTGCTCAAGGGCACCTCAATCGTGGTATTGACAATCCGAGATTCAAACCCACAACCCTAACTCTCTAACCGCTAGGCCACGACTCCTCACCAATGTGATTTTTGAAATTGAGATTTAAGACAAATTATAAATGAAAGTATAATTTTTCATAAAAACTGAATTGTACAAGATATCATGTGCTCAGTTACATTTGACATGAGAACACCGATTTCAGTGTTGATATTTTAGCTTCTAACATATTTAGCATGTTTGGAAAAAAGTGTAAAATATTAAATTTATGGAACATTTGTTTCTCACTTTCTCTGACATATCCCCCTGAGCTATGGTGAACCCTGACTGGTGTAAGTTTGGCAGCAGCTGTCTGTAAGAAGTCTGTAGGGGAAGAGTTCATATGGGGATTAGCAGATTAAACAATCTTTCATTCCTTCCTCCTCTTGAGCTCCACAGCCACTCCTCTCTTCATTTGACTTTGCCCTGACTTTGTGGTCTGGAGAAAAATGACCAATCTATGAGTCTCGTCTGACACATCATGCCTGTAAGGGTGTCTTTCCGCTGACAAATACCTTGTCATAACCGTCTCTTTGCATCTGCAATTTTTGTCCTAGAAAATGTATTGGTTTTGCATTAAGTTGTTTATTGAACCCTGGGCGACCTTAGCTTGTGTGCGGTGGAAATGTTGCTGCCTTGAGCGTGTGTGGTGTCGCCGTGTTGACGTGCAGGATAAACTTACAGGCAGTTGTTGCACTGCTGACAGTGAATTATAGTTCCTACTGGATTCCTCCTAATGATACAGGAACGGCTCCGAGATGGAACTTCCTCCCTCTGAAAGGCCAAATTTGTTGGTGCTTGTTAGGCAGAAATTGTCTGCATTAGTAATGTGTGAACCTGAATGAAGAATATTGGGTACTGTTTTAGTTCCTGGTTTAGAAAGTGTAAATTATGCAGAAATATGGGTTTCAGCAATGATGCCATAATTGCATTATTGAGTGTGTGAGTTTGAGGAAACAGTGGCTTTATGCTAAATGATAAGCAGGCGTGTAAAGCATTCAATTTTCATGATATATAGATGCCGTAAAAAAATTTTTGCAACATTTTATCAACACTGAAATCTGTGTTTTCATGTAAAATGTAACTGTATAAATGGTAAACGATAAAAATATGGTTTCTCTGTAACATATTCAGGATATCAGTGTGTTTTTGCAGCAAAAGATATGAGAGCCCATGGTAAAAATTATGGGCTCCTTTTGATCTAGATGACAGATGGTCAGTATTTATGCAAGATAGAAGTTCAGCCCTTTTAGTTCTCAACTCTGTGGCCCCAAAAAACACCTGCATTTAGTAAAACCCTACGTCTCCTCTGTTAAACAAAGTCCCAGTGGATGGGCTGCGTTATGTTGTGTTTAGCTATAGTAATTCAAAGCTGATAAACCGAACAGACGTTTTCAGGCTTGATGGGACGAGGAGCCACAGAGGAGTTTGCGAGTGCCAGCTCTCGAATGGTCTTGTTGGTGGAGAATGTTCAAGCCTCGAAAGCGTTTCTGCCCCTGTCCGCCGAAGCCCTCGTGCAACATGCATGGAAATCATTGCAAATAGCCAAAGACGCCAAATGGCCAAAGAAAAAGAATGCCTTCTTATCTCCTCAGAGTCGCACTGTAATGCTTGTTTGCTTTGTAGAGTGTCCTTGAGGGAGGTGTGCCTGGTTTGGCGGCCGCCTGACCCCTCATCCCTCGGTAGGAGGTTTGTGTCAGACTACGGTCTGAGGGGATTTAGCTATTCTAAGCCTTCTCAACAATTGTGTTTCTGACATGAGCTTGCTTTAGTTTACAGGGACGGTGGAGAGCATGGTTTTAATCCAGCGTGATACAGTGCGTCTTTTCTGCTGACGTCTCCAGTCTTGCGAGCAGCTGTGGACCCCGGGACCTCTTCTGCTGATTTTCTTCTTTGTGCGCTGAGCTGTGCATAATTATTTCAAAGCAAGCCAGTTTATTTGCTGCTTTTTGGAGATGTTCGTGGTTATTTTCGACCCTTCGTGCTCACTCCGGTCAGCCTGGGGGCCTGCGCAATTTTTCAATTTGTCTGAGTGATGTGGTTAGCGATTGGGGAAACGGCCACACTGGCGGCTGAGATGCGGTCTGTTTGTTCAAGCTGCTGCTAAGTCTCTCTATCTTTTGTCTCCCTGTAAAAAATCACACCGAAATGCGGCACCCGCTGGGACACCGAGTGGACTCCTCTGATCCGCTTGCACACAGATCAATGGCGATCCGGGCTTCTGCAAAGATCGCACTGCTCCGTAATGGTGTAAATGGGCCACCTGCTGCTGGTGGGTGTTTATTTATGATGGGTGGGAGGAAATTGCATCGACATGCTGTAACAAATGAGCAGTATCTGTTTTGCTGATGTAAGGACTTCGCCGACCACTCTACAGTGAAATACTTTGCTGCATTTTATCACAATCATATTCTCTCTCTTTCTCTCTCTCTCTGTCTCTCTCTCTCTCTCTCTCTCTCTCTCTCTCTGTGTGTGAGTGTGTGAGTGTGAGAGAGACAGACCGACCGACCGACCCACCCTGGACCACAAAACCTGAACCCAGGAGGAAAGAAACCTCATTCTCTAGGGCTGTTCACACTTGTGTATTTTAAAAAGACCCAGACTCAAACCTTCAAAGTTGACTTTACTTCAGTTGTGATAACTGCTCAGTCCACTTTTCATTTTTGAGGTTTAATTGAAGTTTTTTTTTCAGAAATTAACCAAAAAAATAAATGAAATCAGTCTCACTAACTTAAAGACTTGCAATTTATAAAGCTAAATGCTATTGATTTGCTGCAGCATTCATGTCTGTCACTGGTTACAAAGCTCAATGTTACAAAAACCATAATGGAGTGCTGAAATAAAACCTTTTAGCCATAATCATAATCTCAATCATTTATTCGATTAATTATGTGGCCCTATAGACCATAAATATTCAGAAATTACTCCCTAGTGAGTCACCACCGTGGCGTCCAAAATAGTTTTAATTAAAAAAACCTGGATGGAATTAAGTTCATAAGTCAGTGTGACTCATGCAGACTAAAGAGCTAATTCTGAACTGCGGCCTCTAATTAAATGACAAAAATATTTATCGGTGTACCTATGTGGCTGTGCGAGTTTATCATGCATGGATTGTCCCTGGAGTTACTGTGGCTGTTTCCATTTTTCGTGTGAATGATCTCTGTTCTTGAACCAGAAAGAACCAAACTCATTCTCTTTATTTACTTATCTTCTGTCTGATATGAGCTGTCTGACTGGAAACTGTGTTAAGCAGGAGCTCAGGTCTGCATCGGGATTCATTCTTTCTTGAAGGATCTCTGAAAGGGTCTGTCAGCTTAATATAGGGTGCCGTGGCACAGAATCCCACTGGGATTTTTTGACGACTGATTTTTGTCTGCTCACAGAACCTAGAACATCCCAGACGAAGAATTATCACAGCACTGCATGTATGGAGGCTGTCGTTGTTACTGAAGCTGAACCAAATCAGCTGCGTGTTTTGTTGACACATACTTCTGTCATATCTTACATGACTCGTGTGTGTGTGATCAGGAATGTGAAGGAGTGAAGCTGTCCATATGATCCGCACAAGGAAACCGTTTAAAATGGAAATGGAAATGTTGAGACATGCAATTGTGTCTCAACTTTTCCAGGGGTGTCCTCACCCCAAAACATGTGTTCAGTTTCTCACTCAGGGATGCAGCAGTCATTAACTAGGACTTTATAAAGGGCTTCATTTTGCTTGAATAAAAAAAAAAAAAAAAAAAAAAAAAAACCTTATTGGTGTTTGTATTTTTGATGTTCAAGCTGTAAGAGCTTCTCCAGCCATTATCCAAGTCTATGAAATTTATTCTTTACAAAACAATTTTGTCTTTTAAATTTTTTTTTTACATAATCCTTTATAATAAAATCGGATATAATATGATTCAGAAATATAATTTTATATAAAAAAAATTCTTCAGCACTAAATCAGCCTGTTTTTTTATTGAATAATTTCTGATTGATCATGTGACACTCGAGACTGGAGTAATCGCTGCTAAAAACAGTGACAGTGAATGCACATTTCTTGTTTGTATGAAGTCTAAATGCAAATAAAAGGTGATCATTACTTTATTTGTACTGTTTTTATTTCTAAAACATAAAGGTTTCATAGACTTGGCAAATTCATTTTTCAGAAGGTACAGGTACAGACGTCCATTCTTGTCAGTTTTTCTGAGGCTTTTTATTTATTTATTTATTTTTTTACATATTGTTCATATCGATTTCGGAATTCTATCATATCAACTGAAATGAAGAAATATATTGTGATATAAAGTTTGGCCATATCGTCCAGCCCTATTCATGAGTCAGGCTGTGTCCCCTAGCTTTTCAGATGGTTCTAGCGCTCCCGCTTTGGACGACTTCCAAGTACCCACTTCAGTGCAAAAGAGGAATGTTCTAGTGACCCTGATGAAATCAGGGCGGAAAAGATGTTATGCATTCGCCCAAAGCATGGCTCTTTTTGTCACCATTTTGAAGATATCCTGAGACCTTCTGAAGTGGAATGGATTACATGTTGGCTGACACTCTTGAACCAAAAAACGCATTTGACTGTAATGCCAAGGGGATCTTTCAGACATCCTCTGGCTCTTTTTTTTGTTGAAGACTGGAGGCCATATGATCTCTGGATGCCCTTTATTTTATATCCAAACAAACCCGAATCAGTTTTCTGCCAATTTTTTTTTTTTTTTTTTTTACATTTGGTTGCTGGAGAACCAGAATGAGCATCATCCAAATAGATGGCTGATTTGGGCCTGTCGCTTCCAAAGGCAATTAAAGAGTTGGCGTAATAACAAACCCCTACCCAAGCCCCCGCCCTCCCATCCCCCCGGCTGGGAAGGCTGAGGCTGTCAGATCCAATCGCAATGAACGCATAATTGTGAATTTAAATACCATTTGCAGAAGACGGCAAGCTAAAATTATCCCATTTGTCCCATGTTTTTTTTTTCCATTTATTCATTCTGTACTCAAAGTATACAGCCTAGAGGTGTGGTAAAGCCCTGTCATGCATGCAGTATGGGGAAATTTGGGCTGACATCTGTGTTAGTCACTGTGCTTTTTGTGCATGGGGTTCAGTCACACCCGGACCCCTTCTGTCAAGGTGCTTTGTCTTTTTGCAATGCGTCATGCCACAGATCCTTGATACTTGTTGCATGGCTGAGACAAAATCAAATCAACAAAATTATTTGGCGCTTTGTTGTTGTACAGCTGCTTAGTGAATTATTCTCTGTGGCTAATCCATGGGGAAAAAGTTGCCAAGTTTGTTATATAAAACTATGAACAGTGGATTTTTTTTTTTGACTGGCAAACAAAGTTTCTGAACACAGTGTAGCCGAACACAACTGTATATCCTGGAAGCGCCTGTTCTGACGTGTTGTGACAGTTGCTACATGTTTCTTTTGTGATGTGCTGGATGTGTGTGTGTGTGTTTTTTTTTCTTCTCATAATTATATTTTTCTTTATAATGGTACTTCTCATACACACCTACCAAGACTTTCAGTTGTTTGAATTTCTGAGGTACTGCACCGTCATTCCATAGCGCTAAGAAATTAAATTTAATTATTTTAAGTATTACATTTTTTTCATTAATACAAAATATAGGTCTGGGTGATTAAAAGGATAACTATAACTATTATCACAATATACTTTTTCCTTGATAAACCGATATGAAGAGTTTATAAATGTTTATTTAGAATGTTTCACTTAGGAGCAAAAATCTGCCTTTAAACTTGAACATTTTTTTTTTTGAAATTTAATGGGATAATTATCGACTGATATGAAAAAAAAAAAAAATCATTGTGATAATTTTTTGGGACATATTATCCAGCCCTAATAATATTATACTCTCATATATAAATCTTATTTTCTTATGTTATCTTACCACCTTTAATTTTTGATTGGCTATTGTCAGATTTTTTAGGCCAATTATACATCATCGGAAATTGCATTATAGGCATTTTTGGTTTTCAGTGTGTTTGGTGAAATTCTATGAAAATATAGTTTGTTTACTTGTCACACTTATGAAATTTTGTATTATGTATTGGCATTGTATTGGTCCTGATCTCTAGATATCTGCACCAGTGTCAGCCTTTAAAATTAACTGTAGTGTACTTGACTTCCAGTGTGAACAGCCTGAAGCTTTCTGCAGATCTCTTCCCCAGTAAAGCATTGTCTTTTGTGGAATCTGCTAGAAATGAAACCTCTTATTCTTGACAGAGCTAAAGTGTGTTAGTTTAGCATTGCTGAATTTCTTTGTATCCCATACTGATTCTTTTCCTCTGTCACATGGTCTCTCATCCAGTGAATTGAATATCAGTGTGGGTTCTTCTGGGTTTTGTGGCTTTCCGTAAAGCTGTCGCTCAGTCTCAGAGAGCTTTCTGTCTCTGTGTGTGTGTGTGTGTGTGTGTTTGTGTGTGTGTTAGGGCAGATGCAGTATAAAACAAATGCCCATTTATTACAAATCATACAGCTGATGTGGTTTCATTTCATGAGTTTGGCTTCTCTACTTTATTAAACATGGCTCACATAAAGTCCTTTTTATATTTAGGCCATCTGGTAAAGATTTGGTGATAAAAATAAACATTAGAAATTAATTTTCTCAAAGCTCCAGTGATGAAGCCATCTATTCAGTCTGGTGGGCTTTCATTAAAAATAAAAAGTGTGAAATACAAGGCTGCTTTTATTTGGTCAAACATGTATTACAAATATATAATATTTTTATTGTATACTTTATTGTATAAATCTCATCTTATTCTGACCGTTTATTATGATTAAAAGTAAAATAGTCTTTGAATGTGATTTTAAACGTACAAAAAATATATATTCCATTCTTTATCAACATGAAGTATTAACCAGACTGGGATTCCTGAAATAAATGTTCCTGATTGATTTGTTAGTTGAAGGAAAGCTTTTTGTAGACTTTTCCATAGATTAAAAAATATATAATTTAAGGATAAAAAGAAGAATTAGGGTGAATCAAATTATGAATATCAAACAATCAGATTATTTATCATTTACTGTCATTGTGTGAATAATATGTAAGCATGTAAAAAGAGTAACTTTTAATCTGATTATGGACATTTTAAAATGTAATATAATCGAATTACAAGTACTTAATTTTTTTGGATCTGATTATTTAATCCAGATTACTTGTAATCAGTTACTACCCAGCAGTGCATACATATATATAGACATATATATGCAAATTTATATTGCAGAATACAAATCTTTTGCAATATTAATAATGTCTTCACTGTCACTTTTGATCAATTTAACATGACCTTGATACTGTAAACAAAAGTACTGATTCCTTTTTCAAACAATTGTTTAAAAAAAAAACTTTTGAGAATCTGAGTGTCGAAAATATATCCATCCGTTTATTCTCTAAACTTCTTGTTTTGTACCAATTCTGTATTATTTGGCCATTTTTAATTATTCATATAACTATTTTATTCCCCCCCTCCCCTTAAATATTTAGTTTTATTTGAAAACACATTACAGATGTATCAGTGTGTTGCAAGCACATGTTGACTTTAATGTCCTTGGCGCAGCAGCACAAGTTACAAACAGCACAAATCTTGTGTTTTGAAAGGCCGCTCTGTTTTACGGCAGAATCATTTCATCTTTCAACTGGCTCAGCTGATGTATGGGCAGCTCAAACCTAATATTTTATTTGCTTAAGGTCATGGGGAGACTTTAATAATTAATGCGTCTGCTTCCTAAATATTTTTTCGTCTCTCAAGACAATCAGATCAGCATGTGGTGATGACTTTCAATTACAAGTGGCATTCTCCAGTCAAATGTCTTGGGCTCGGACAGATTTTTTTCAAGACCCTTTGGAGTTGATGTGTCAGAGATGAAGTGGGCATTGGTTGATTAGTCAGCCAATGAGCTGAGATACTCTGAGAGGCAGCTCTTTCAGGGGACCGTGGCGGCTGTGAGCTGCTGTCAGTAGCTCTAATGCTGGTAGTTGTGATTGATAGTTTGGTTGGAGTTATTTGTCAGCCTCCATCTCTAGATGTGACACTTTTTAGTATTTGGTTCTGATGCTGTCGAAGCATGAAGATAATTGTGCTTCATTCAGTGTCTGCTGTTGGACTGATGCTTTTTAGCCAAAATAAAAATATGCGTGAATTTGTCATCTGCAACCAGTATTATTTTCCTAATCTGACATAT
This sequence comes from Carassius gibelio, assembly GCF_023724105.1. Taxonomy (NCBI): domain Eukaryota; kingdom Metazoa; phylum Chordata; class Actinopteri; order Cypriniformes; family Cyprinidae; genus Carassius; species Carassius gibelio. The sequence goes on along the minus strand of NC_068379.1, from coordinate 28,997,603 downwards.
TTGTGACTCACTCCCTCTGTCATTTTATTTTATTTTGTATTATTTAATTTCACCCACATGCATATATTGTTGTATTGCTCAACTGAATTACAGCTGAGCAAGAGCATACTTAATTTATAGGCATCTTCTCCAAAAATCTCTTTTGCCAGCCTGCGCTGAGAAATCAATGAACGTAAATCTAAATGTCACAATGTTTTTTAGCTTTGCAAAGCATGACCTCCAGTTCAGGACACACCTGCCAATCAGCTTCCAGTTCATTCCACACCTATGTGAGACGTGACTGTATTAAGAAATCATCGACCACTTTCCGTTTTAACACACTTTTCTTTTCAACATCATTTTTCAATTATGGTCTATATACTAGCTGCTCCAATTAATCTCTACACAAAGATATACATGCTTCATGGATGTTGGAATAGTCCTGACACTTTCCACAAATATATTTATTTAATTTCATTCATTTATTTTTTTACTCTTAAATTTGTAGCCATTTGGCATAATTTAAAGAAATACTTTTTTAATATTCTTTTCAGGTTCAACTTGAATCTAGTTAGAAATTACGGTAAAACTTTATTTTAAGTCCCAATTCTCACTATTGACTAGCATGCATATTACCAGCATATTAGTGGTTTATTAGTCCTGTAAATATTTATGCCTTATTCTGCATGACCATATTTTAGGTCCCTTAATCCTACCCCCTTACCTAGGGCTCCACGATTATGACAAAAATCATAATTGTTGATTATTCCCTTGAAATTGTAAATGTGATTATTAATTACGATTATCACAATTTACATTGAAAGATGTTTATACCATTGTTTGTTCTGGCAACTGCATGCTGGATATTTATATTAAAATAAACAAGCTGAAAACACTTTAACTAAAAAACTTTTAGTGCTTTTCTGTAGTATTTAGGCTCAAATGTCAACTATACATCGGATTGGTTTCTTCTTTATATTTAAAAAAAGTAAAAATATGTGATTATAATGTTATACTAAAATTAAAATAATGGGGAAACCCCCCCAAGATAACATGTAGAAAGGAAAACATGTATCTTAAGCACGCAGAATAACAAGTGGACTTTGAACAATTAATTGACGCTTTGAACAATTACGTGATTGTGGCATTCATGATTGTAATTGTGATTAGAAATTTGATTAATTGTGCAGCCCTACCCATTTCAGAACTTAACAGCTACCTTCCTAACTATTAAGCATCAAAGTACGAGTTTGAGGCAAACATTTTAGATAATAGTGTGTTAATAGTAAGAATTAGGCCTTTAAATCAACTGTGACCAAAATTGGATGTTTACAAATTTCTACTTGTCATGCAATGTTCATTTTATGTTAGTCAATAGTTTATTCGGCACATATGTACCAAACATTATGTTGCATTTTTAGAAACAAGAATAAGGGGGAATTAGGCTGGTGTTTATTTACTTAATTTTAATAATAATTTTTTATTTTACTTTACATTTAATTTCATTTAATGTAATGTAATGCATTTTCTTTTTACTTTTTTACTTTTTTTTTACGCAGACATTGTTGATGTCTCATTGGTTAGAAAGAACTCTGGACTGTTGAGGTTCCAGGACCTGACTGTCATAAGCCAGTCAATATTTAGTCAGCTGAGTGTAGTTCTTATGATTTAATGCACTTGTTCTCAAACTCTCATGCAGGTTCATCTTTCTGAGGCGTTAGACTGATGGATGTCTGCTGTCAGTGCTAGTGGCAGCGATGCTCCTGGGCATGAGAGGAATACAGGGCTGCTTAGAGAGAGAGAGATATCTCTAATTAAGCAAAAGAGGCATGACTTAGGCTTTGCTCAGGGTGATTTGGAAGACACTGTTTCTGTATACTCAGTGAAGCAGGATAATGCTGAGGTGTCTTCTCTCTCTTTAACACTCACTGAAGTGCAGTATTTAAGGATATGCACGCCTTATCTACCTTAATAAATGGCTATAAGAAGCTAATGTTAAATCTTCACTATGTTGGCATTTTTAAAAAACCGATGTTCTGCATTCGGGTGTTGTTCATACCCTAGTGAGCTGCCTTGCTGTCAACTGACTACATAAGGTATACCTCGATATATCATAAGTGGTCATAAACAACTTTATCAAGGATCGATTTGGGAATAACAATCCACATACTGTATTGTGTAAACAAACAGTTTTTATTTTTTTATCTGTACAGCTGTGTTAAATGTACATTAAGAATAAATAAATGCCCATTTCTAATAATAATTATAAAAAAAAAATTATAAATCAAATAATTTATATTTCAAAAGCTCAAAAGTGTTCTGATGTCAGGTTTCTTTTTTCTTTTTCTTTTTTTAAATAGTATAGAATTTTACTGTTGACCAATTGTATAAGTGATATTAATCGTGAATATTAATATTGGTGTATATCTGATTTACCATTATGATTTTATGCTCTGTGTGCACGCATGCGATTCTTTAATATCAAGGGGTCTATGTATTAGGACTTATGTGGTCTTGAGATTCTGCCTACATAGGCAGCTTACTAGGTTTTGTATCTTAGCTAGGTGGTCAAGATGAGGAGGAGATATATTGGAGTAGTAAATCCCGACTGATGAACTAAGATGACTTGAAGGTTGTACTAGTTTTGTTTCATGCAGATGGGAAATATGTAGAACTAATGAACGCTCTTGGTCTGGTATCATTACTGTTTGTTCCGAACTTCTGCTATTAGAAGCTGGGAAAGAGATATATATATATATAAAAATGTACACTTGAGATTGAGTGTTTGTTTTCTCATATATTGATTAGTGGGTGTCTAAGAGCTGTGGAGAGAGGCATGTTTTCTGCATTATGCTGAATGTATGATGATTTGCCTTGAGGGAAAAACAAGCTGTTGATTGCTCACCATATGCACATTTTTCTAATTGATATTAATTGATTTAATGATCTGTGCGTTTACACTCAGGGCTTTCCCTGTTCCATTTTTTATTCAGAATGTTTTTTAATATAGCTTTTGTTTTTTGTTTTTGACGTGTCAGTGGTTTTCTCACATCTTCTGTCAGCATATTACTCCATCTGTCTGTGTCTCTGTTTTGTGCTGTTTTTGTGTTTAACAGTCTTCTGGGAAGCCCTTGTTCTTTGGCTTTAAAAAAAAGCAAATGGCCACCAGAGCGAAGGGCACCACTGGGAGAAATAAACAAAAACCTGCAGTTCTTTGCTGGTCAGCAGATTAAAAGTGACAGATTTGTGTGTTGGTTGCAGCAGTTTCAGAAATAAGGCTGGGAACTGAAACATTTACACTTAAAATTGGATGAGCTATCAAAATGGGTTAAGTGTGGTCTTTTTTTTAAATAAAAGTTTTAAATGCAGTTGGATATTAGAATATCACAACATATTATTTATAAACACCAAAAAAAATTGTATTCCAGTTTGTGTATAATTATTATTTTGTGGTGGTGAATATTAAACAGTACCACAATTACGGTTGATTTGCTTTGGGCCCAGAATATTTCTACTGATAACTTTAATTTCTTTAACTTTAATAAATAATGTCCAGTGTTACATTGCCATTATATCTTATTTGTTGATGTGCATTTCTATGCCTTGTAAACTTTTAGATTTCTGTTATATATTGAACATTATTGTTGCAAACATTGTCTTGACTTGGAAAATGACAAACCAAATCAAAAGGCCCAGGTGAAATATGCTATTTTCTTTTATTCTATTAAAAATCATATTCAATGCTATTATATTTGTAAAATACATTATTAATGTTATTTGTTTATTTTTATTTTATTTTAGTTTTTGGAATAAATTGAAATATGGTAGGTTTTGGGTAGCTTTAAGCAAGATTAAATTATTTTTTGATCTTGCTTCAAGATCTTTCCACAATATTTAAGAAGCAAACATGCAGTGGGCTAAAGATGTATAGAAATAAGTGAATTACACAGATTTCAACTGGAATTTTGTGTGGGCTCAATTCAAATCTGTGTGGGCCTGCTGATCAGCAGTGTTATGAATTCCTTGCTATTATTTTCTGTGCATCAGTTAGAATGAGATGAAAATGACAAACAAATCAGGCTGTTTTTTAATTTGTAATTTTTTAATTGGGTAGAATGTATTTTAATATGGTTAAATGTGTAGAGAGTACTGAGCTCTTATAAGTAACTGACTGCATGGTCAGTCTGTATTTCATCAGTACATGTGTGAGATTCCATGTTTGGATTTTTATTATTATTATTATTTTTGTATATTTTTTTTTTTTTCAAATAATAAGTAAAAATGCTGTCGTCTTGGCAGAGCCAATGAAAATCTGGACTACAAGCCCGACAGTGCCAATGTCTTTATCTTCTCTTCCACCTCTCCCCCTCCTCTGTCCACATGAAGTGCATTTATCCTCTGGGAATGGGGGAGGGAAGCTGTCACAGGGTGAATTGCTTGGGCAAATGCAGCGTTCCATGTCAGGAAAGGCACAACTCCAGGGATAAGTGTGTGTTTGTTTGTGTGTGTGACTTCTGAAGCCAATGATATGTCATCCACTTATGCTGCTTATGTTATTTCGATAGGTTAAAACCTAATATATAATTAATCCTGAATGAAATTCATAGTTGTTTATTCAAGCGGAACAACTCGGCATGTCAATCCAGACATGCACGGTGAAGTACAAATGTTTCCAAAGAACAATCAGGCTTTTGTGTGCTTTGGCCAGGAATCTTTTTTTTGGGACTTTGCTTTAGCTCTTTCTGCTGCTGCACTGGAAGACAGCAGTCAGTCAATATTTAATTTAATGTTTTATCGAGATCAGTATAACACATTGACATCTCTGAGAGATTTTGTCTGTTGAATGGCTCGCGGGTGGAGGCTCAATAGATGCAATGTGCGATGGACTGATCCAAAGTCGTTTAATAAAGCATCTTTCATCTGGCTTTACTTTGGTTTTCACTCGGCCAAGTCGATGAAATTAAGTTCTGCCATCATGAACTGATTAAGTAAAGCAGTAATAAGGCTTGCATGTTCTCCTGACCTTAAAATAGGAGTTATAGCCTCAGTTTTTTCAGTACGGTGCACAGTGGCGGGAAGAGGTTATGCCTGCTTCCATTCTTATCCAATTCTTTGCTGCTTTGTTTGAGTATAGAGGCCTCTGTGAGTGTCATGGCCGCCCGTCTCCATTTGTGGGTCATTATGGAAGATGTTGCATTTGATAATGGTTGTCCTGCCTTACGTGTTATGGAGCATTTCATATACAGAATCCCTGAGGATAAATGGACTTGGATATAGTAACAGCCCGTGGTGCTCTGCTTTAAGAATCTCTCTCCTTTCATCCTGAAGGGGGATGGGAGAAAACGAGAAATGGAGCACTGTCCTGGTTTTAAGCAGGATGCTGGCTGCCGGCAGCATTGACGTCTTTAGCTGTGGATTGTGGTGGGATGATGGACTTTCTGGGCAAGAGGAGAACAGGGCAGGGCCTGTGTGTATGAGCTGCTGGAGTTACCCTGCATCGTGTTGCTATCACTTAGACGAGGTCCCAGTCTGTTGTGATTGGTCTACTGCATACAACTTACAGGTTGTGATTTAGTGGAGCCAGCTGGTCCAAATAAACTGGGTACTGATCCATCTTTCAACAGTTCAACTCCCAGAGATTACAGAAGAAACCTTCAGTAAAATTACGCGAACACAAAAAAAAACATTGGGGTTGTATACTGTGAATTTAAACCACTGATTCTCTGCAGTCTCAACTTTCGGGAGTGGAAATTAAACAAATGTTCTTTCACAGCTTCTTCTCCACATGGCGTTAACCACACAAACAGGCTACAGTTTTTGAGGCAGGGTCAAGTTGTGGGTCAAAGCAGGGGCCGATAGCCGATAAAAGGCCGATATGATTTTCTACAATTATTATTATTAATATTTAAGAAATTTGAAATCATTTGATGGAATGGATAAAAAAAAAAATGTGTAAAATAAACATACTTTAGATGACAAAGTATTTTCCACAAATAAATAAATGTTTAATAGAAATAAAATTAAAAAGGAAGTTAACTGTAGCAAACTTAGCACTATTCTGGGAAGTTTGTGTTTATTGGAAATCATATTTTTCAAATACAGAAAGGGTAACACTCATTTTCCATACAACACAGTGAAAATGACAAGAATTAATAGTGGGAAAATGCATAAAGGGCAGCATAAATTGAAATCAAAAGATTAAAGTTTAAAGCATTCAATTCAATTCAAGTATATTTGAATAGTGCTTTTTACAATACAAATCATTACAAAGCAACTTTACAGAAAATTAAGTTTCTACAATATTTAGTAGTAGCTTATAAGTGGTGACTGTCAGTTTGTGCGAGTATGACAGGATTTTTCAGAAAAAATAATACAAGACTTAGTCAGCCCGACAATGAACATTATTAACAGCAATTATTATATGATGCAGTCACACTTGTAGCAATATTTGTTAGTTCTGTTTGTTGATTCAGGGTTAGCATCATCTGAGGTCCTCTGAGGGGTCAGCAGGTGAAGGCGATTTAGCACTAATCACAGAACCAGATTTATTGACTAGATGCACATGATCATATCGTTAGATATATCGCCCAGCCCTAAAATATATACATGCATCTCGTTCATGTCTGGTTTCTTTGCACCAACTAATAAGCCAGGATTTTAATTTTCAGTTGATATTTTACTAATGTAAAATCTTTTGCGATGGTGCTCTTTCGTATAATGGAGAGTGTTGAGTCAACTCTGGGTGTCTGCCTTGTTATGCAGAACAAAATCAGCTCTGCTGTGTATAGCAAAACAGAGCCAGATTCCTGTCCTCACTTGTCTTGTCTAGATTTTCCAGATGATCATTAAAATGACAGATATCTTATCAGGAATGTGTAAATGTTGATTTATAGTTTAAAAAAATAAAAAATATGGATTCACTCATAGGCAGGTTGTCACGGAAATTGTGTAGAACTTCGTCAAAATAGATTTGCGTAATATCTGTGGAACTTTCTGTACTGCTTTCTGCTGCCAGCAAGGTGTTATTTGCCTAGCTAGCTTGATAGAGAAGGATCACTCAAATCAGAATGTGAAGGCTATGATGACATCAATGGACAGTTCCTTCTTTACAAAAGAAAGTTCTTTCTTTACTAAATATTTTCAGCAGATTTAAACAAGTTCTACAACATTTATTCACATGCAGTCACTCTCTCAATAATGTATTCAAAAATTTTATCTGACAGTGCTACTTCATCTGTATCAGATTTCGAATGAGCAGAAATCTGTAAGAAATGCATTGATCTGTAGGTAAAATAACTGACAAAACCGTACTGTCATTTTCATCCCAAAATAAATTTGCAATGCAAAAAGAAGCAATTTTACCATTTTATTAGCTTATAGGAAAAAAGTTTGCAAGCTAGTGTTCCTATAAGCCACTTTGAAACGTTTTTTTTTTATTATTATTATTATTTTTTAAATATATTATGATCATATATTATGATCAGAACTGTGATATTTCAACCAAACTTAAATACTTTAGATGCGGAGTGAAGTCTGTCACAGGCAATTCTAGTTGCATTTTTCATCAATTAATTTCTTAAATTATCCTTTGACTATGTTCTGGCCCGCTACCTAGTTGTGAAATTGTTTTTGTGCCCGATGCCAAACTCACTTGCCGACCCCTGATGTACAGTATAAATAAGGAATACTTGGAGATTTTCTAAAAATGTCATGTAACGGTGTTATTAATTTATTATTATTTTTAAAGATGAACTTTACATTTAAATGTTAGATGACAGTAAAAGTTGTCTAAACAGATAAATGGTACCCATATCCAGTACTGTGGAGAAAGCTATCTGACCAAGTGTTAGTGCCTTCCAAGTTGCATTTGAAATGGATAAAAATCCGGGTACCCAAACTATTTAGCATTAGCATCATCACAAAAGTGAGTTCTGTTTTCCTAACATGAAAATGTGGATTGGTTTGCCTCCAAATCAGCAGAAAACTCAATGGATCATTAGAATTATTTTTTTATTTTTTGGATGTTTTTTAAATAATACATGGTCTAATGTAGTTAATAATGTATGTATTATAACTTTATATATATTATTATTTTTATTTACTTATTTAGTTGGTTTGTTATTGTTGTTATATATATATATATATATATATATATATATATATATATATATATATATATATATATATATATATATATATATATATATATATATATATATAATAAAAATAAGAATAAGAAATAAAATACTGCTGCAGTTTTCCACTAAATAAAATACTCTCAAACCAATATCATATAATAAAATATAATGAAAACTATAAATAAATAACTATGATTACAGTGCAGCATTACCAATCCCAGCTTATAGGCCTGCTCATATTTAAAAAAAAATATATAACTTTTCCAAAGTGTAAAGTGCATGATGAACAGTTTCAGTTTTAAGACCTGCTCAGGTTTCGTTATTGCGTTGGACCGATCGGGATTAAGAGCAAAGGTCTGTTTAAATGACGACGGGAGCTGCGTTTGAATTACAATCGTTTTTTTTCCTAGTTGTAGTGATGTTCTCACTCGCGTGATGCCTTTTGAAAACAATTAGGCCGGTGACACACTGGCATTTTTGAATTACATTTATATCTGAATATATGTCAACCTATAGACTTTCAAACATCAAAGTGTCATGAATTAATATGTATTTGTGTACAAAATGACATGTAAACTTTTTTTCTATTCTATTTTGCCTGGAAACGATTCCAACACGCTTTCGTGTCGCGTGAAAAATAAGCGTCGGTTCTATTTCTAGCATGCACACGTGTTCCCAGTCTGCAAGCTCTAACCTGTTAACATGGGAGCCGAATTAAAAACAGACACGCCACGCAGCTGAGACGCTTGCGCCACGCATCCAGTGTGTCGCCGGCCTTTGGAATCAGCTGCAGGGCAGGATTTGCGCTGAACACGGAGACTTCCGCCACTTAATATGTTCGTTTGGAAACACGAAAATGTACCTATGTTCCAAATATGAAATATTGCATTCGGTCATTCGGTACACACGTGCACCGTACCGAAAGCCCTGTACCGAAACGGTCCGGTGCGAATACACATACCACTACACCCCTAATATAAGTATAAATATATATAAGTTAAAAAAAAAATTCTATATTTTTTTTTATTATTTAACATAATTTTTTAATAATTGATAGTGGTAGTAGTAGTTTCTATATTTCTTTCAAAATTTCTAAATCAGAGCCGGTAAGGTCCACAGAATCTGTCTGACCTTCTCAAAGTTAAAAGAGATTTTTAGATGTGAAATAGTAGCTCAAAGAAGTGCAGATTTCCAAAAAATAGAACTGAGCCACGTGGAAGACAGGACTTTTGAGAAGATCCAGATCATCTAGAGTCACGTCCGCTGTCTGAACTCCCAGTGCGAAGTTAGATCAGCACCAGATTACGCTGATGCTTTTCATTTATTCAGAATGTGCCATGCTGGAATAGTGAGTACTGCTTCAGGCAGCCCTGGATGCAGCATAAGTGAATCGGTATGTGAGAAGAGGGCCTCTTGTTTGCAGCACAGCACACGCTATCGACACCGACAGCACAACTCTGCAATCCATTTACAACACCGGACCCCATCGCTCCCACTTTAGGTCAGATTATAGTTGTTCAGTGGTGAAGGCTTCTAGATTACCCCATGAATTCATTCATCTGCTGATGTAAAGGTTGGTAAGCTCTGTCTGGACAGTGAGACTGCAGTAATGTCCATCACTGGAGCCGCCGGGATGGTCTCTATAAACATATACTAGAAACAGCATAGCAGTCAAGCCCAGGCCGGAGAATCAATGGAGTTGCAGACTGCAAATGATGGGCTCTCAAGGGATGAGATGCTCATTCGGATGATCTGCGGTAATGAGTTTGGGAGCGTTTCTGTTGTGTTGAGTCACTGATAGGCCAAGACCTCATTTTTCTCTCTCACACTGACAGCGATTGAATAGCCTAAATTGGTGTCATTAGTGTCTCACAGTCTGCACTTGCATTGGTAGTTGCTGCTCATTTCCATGAAGTTAAGAAAATGACTGACTTCTGGCTGATTTGTCAGTGAGTCACTATTCATTAATTAGTAAATTTATTAATTTATTAATAGTTTACCTATAATTAATAATATAGTTTAATTTGATAATATTATTTGACAATATTTTGACAATAATTGAAAAAGTTTAGTTATTTCAGTCGCAGCAGTAGTTTTTTCTTATTAAAATATTAATTTATGTACGTTTGCATGTACAGTATGTATTAATCTATTTATGTAAGTGTTTTATGACAGACTGTTATTGTTTGACGGGTGCCTTTGTTATTGTTTGAAGGTTTCATAGGCAGCTTAAATGGCTGCTTGGAAGCACACTGCATTGTGGTCATAGATAATTTACTAGAATAGCTTGTTATGTTTTCGTAATGTAACTGATTCTTAGCAATATGTAATTTGCTGCCACTCTGAAGGGAGGGATTAAGACTGACTGCTTGTCTTGGTAGGGTTCATTCTGAGTGCCATGCTTAACGTAATTGCACGTTATCACGCAAAAGAAGCTTCGAGGAACCACCTCTATTCCTCTGCCACCTTTTTTTCCTTAAAGAGAGTAATACGTCACATTCAAACAAAACGCCAGTGTTTCTTTTTAGTCATTTCCATTTCACAGTTGGAAGCTTGCTGCCCTGTTGTCTACAAATGTGGAGCCGTTCTGAACGTGACACTGGCTAATCACTTTTTCGTTACAAATGATGTTTAGAATCCATTTGACTGTGATCGGACTGATTTACTTGGTGTGAGGCCATTTTGCTTGTATATATGGGTTTATTTATTTGTTGTTTTGTTCTATTTATTTATTTGTTCACTGATTTGTTTTATTTGTTTGTTTTAATTTGTAAATTATTTATTGGTTTATATTTTTGTTTACGTTTTTCGATTGTTTGCCGCTTTATTTATTCATTTATTTAATTTATTTATTTTATTTATCCTTTTTATGTATGATTTTTATTATAATTGTTTACTTTTGTTTGATTTATTAAATGTTATTTATTGATGATACTTTTATTTAGATATTATATTATTATTAGTAGTCATCTCTTTGTTGATTCTTTCAGTCTTTGAATCTTTGTAGATGATTACATTTATTTGATTTTAGTTGATCTTTTTCTGTTAAGCCAGGGCTTCTTCGTTTAGGTTTATTGTCTTCTGAAATTAAGTTCTCCTTATACGTAATACCACCCTGTTTGCCTCTACATCAATAAATAACATTTAAATCAAACAAAAGTAAACTATTATACAAAAATAAAAAAAAATAAAAAGGTTAAATGCAAAATAAATAAATAAAATGATAAATAAAGTGACAATCAAAACCACAAACTTATCCAAATCACACAGCTTTAGCTCCCTTTCTATGAGAAATCCTAAATCCCACACCTCTTAGCATGTGTCTTTTTAATAAATCACTTTAGGTCCCTTTAATGACTCGTGTTTACTTCAGTGTGGAGTTTGTCAGATCTTTTTAAGACCCCCATTCCTGGTGGTACATTATCGCTCCCCCTGCTGATTAACAGGTTCAGACTTTTCGCTGAAGCCAATTTGGGTGACAGAGCTGTTACTTGATCCTCCCCAAAATAGAGACAGCCTGAGCGAGATGAATTTTAATTAAGCCTATGCTCAATTAGACGCCACAAATGGCCGCCTTGGCATGAATATGAAATTGCCCTCAGCCTCATAGATCATCAGCTACAACAATCAGAATTGATCTTCCTCATTACCAAAGGTTCAGGCACAGATCAAAGGCTTGATGCTTCTCAAACAGTCATCAGTACTCAGTGAATCCAAGCCGTTGTCCCCCAGCCATGATGTCATTGATTCCCCATTCCATCCGCGGGAAAAAAAGACCAATGCATTAGCAGCATGCAGAGGGACCGTTTACATCTGACTGAAATATAATTTTGACAGCGAGATCCTGTCAGATTTCCCCTTGCCATTGTGCCGAAATTGTGCCCAGCCGAAACTGTCCCCCTGGCCCCGGGCCTGCAGCTCTGGGAAAATTGAGTGCACTCCTGCAGAATTCAATATGACATGCTGGAAATAATGGGCTCCTGTCACACAGATATCCATCAGACAGCCCCAGACCCTTGTAGACATTCATGTGCAATAAATAATAAATCATGTTTGGACGATATTAATAAGGTCGCTTGAGAGATGGCCATTGATTTGGTGACTGCACAGTTTTCTAGCTGGAGTAGAGTGCTGACGTCTCAGATTGCCGCTACAGAAAAAAATGATCAGATTTCCTTACAGGTCTTAGGTGCTTTGAAACAGATGACTGTTTGTTACCTTTAAAGGGTTAGTTCACTTACAAATGAAAATGTCACCACTTAATCACCCTCATGCTGTTTCACACCTGTGTGATTTGTTTTCTTTTTTGGAAGAATGTTCCTAAAACTTTTTTTGCAGTTGCTATGAATGAGGACTGGTAGTCGCAAACAAATCAATAAATCAATAATAATAATAATAAATTAATTAAATAAAAAAATAAATTGTGTGTATTATTATAAAAATAGTTTGTACAGCTCATTTTAATACAGCTCAAAAAGACTGGTGTTATATTTTTTGAACAAACCCCTCTGTAAAAACCTTCAGAATTTAGATAGGAAGTGGAGATTTTGGACTCATTTTGAGAAAACTTTTTGTAATTAACATCTACAGACGGTAATAGATACTGTGCAATAAAATAAACACTTAAAGTACATTTAGGGTATTTTCCACTAGTCTGGAACAACGCATTATGAAAAGCTAAATAGCACAGAATCTCGAAGCTGACCTCTGTGTGTGTGTGTCTGTATTGCCTTCCCTTAAAAGGATCATTAGCAGATAAAGGCATTACTTGTTTAAATGCAAATTGCCCACGGTGTTTACGTTAATGAGGAGGACGATGATGATGATCTTTTCACAGTGCCACATGAGAGAGCGTGGTAATTGTGTGAGCCGTTTTAGTATGCAGAGGCAGTGATGCTGTGGACCTCGTTGTTTCCTTTAAGCAGGCGACTGTTGGCTGTGTTTCTGCTGAGTCGGCTGCTCTTCTTTGGTGCTTTTGGACTCATTAGGCCTGTAACGTCTCAATTCTGTCTTCTCTACAGAGCTGTACTGACATCGCCCATATTTTACCTCCTGAAATGCAACACAAAATTGATGCGTGGTGGGTTAAGAAGCTAACTGACTGACATCGCACTTTTTTTGTTGATGGAGTTGGTCGAATCTGAAGCAGATTTTGCTGTTGTTTTAACAATAAGGGACTGGAAACCACACAAGCACACTCTTAGGGGCTTTTGGTAGCACATAGTTCATTTTTATTTCTGGGAAAACATTTTTAATACGTCTGCTGAACTTAGAGCGCATTTGACTGCAGGAGTATTTATATTATCAGATATTTATTCGGTCAGGCGGGAACTAAATTGCACAATCTCATGCATTCCTGTGTAAGACCGGAAAAACTGCTGATTCGCTGGATGTTATTAGCAATTTATTAATTTTTTTTTGTTATGAAGCATGCAGAGTATTTCAGGACGAAAGCACATTCTGCTGAGCTGATGTGAATGGCAGACTCTGTGGTTTTTAGGACCGACTGACCACATGGGTGAATACAGTGTCAGTGCGGACCATAGTCTGAGATTACTCTGCTACTGCTCTCTCAAATGTCTAAAAGAGAGTTAACTCTGAAAAGTTAACTCTGGTGAAATGTGCCACATGTTAACTTAGATGGAGTTGAGTAGGTCTGGGTAATTTACTATTTCAAATTTAAAGAAATAGTTCACCCAGAAATGGACATACTGTTATCACATGCATTATTCGCTTGCTGAGAAGTATTGGGCAGTAATTTGGGAAGGGCAGCTGCTAAACCAATTATTTCCTTTCTAAGTTGACGTTTTCACAAAAAGTTGTCTATGTGGAAAACCAGGCCTTTTAAGTTTAGCTTTGCTGTGATGCATAAACGCAGAAAATAAAGCTGCCTTGCTTTCTTTCTTTTTTTCTTTTCACTTAACACTCCAACACCTTTTTTGGCACTCAGTAATACTGGGTATTTATCATTGAACATTTAATTTACTTACAATAATTATTTTGATCATTTATAAAAATAAGTAGTCTTGTAAATATCACAGTCATCTTAATTCACTTTTAAGTTCCATAATGATTTTATTAAATCACATGTAACAGCTTTTTTAATTTTTTAAAGGGTGTTTTCAATGGGAAGGTAAAAATAAAGAAACATGGTACTCATTTTATTAAAGTTTTCTTTTTATCTATAATTTTATATTATTTGTGATATTTGTTATTTAAATAAATATGATTATTATTATAGTGCTATTTTAGCAGCATTGAAATCTGTTTGTCTACAGACCGTTTGGTTCAAATCGAAACAATATTTTTTCTCAATATTGCCCAGCTCTAGTTTTGCTATTTAACTGCCACACAACTGGTCATATAATAGATCTTAATTTAAGAAAAAACATCCGCTAGTGAAAAAGAGCAGGTAATAAAAGGCATCGGATGGAAGTAATGTTTCTGAAAGGAGGTATATTTACAGTCTCCATACACCTGTCTTTCTTTTTCCTAAGCTGCCTAATTGAAGTATGTTGTCACTCTCCTTTGGCGGGATATGCTTCCTATTTTTAGACCTCAATTTCAGGGCGGCTGTGATGTCATCTATTTTGAAACCTCTATTGAATTTTCTTTCCTTAGCACTCGGGGCTGTATTTATGATAAAGAGGGGCAGTCACTCTTTTGACAGCATTTCTTTATGACACAGATGCTCAGGGTGAACCAGTTTTCACTATGAACTACAGTCAGGGGCTTTGAAAGATTGCAGTCTGCTTTGTAAAACACATCTCATGCCGAGAAGTCTATTGCCAGGAAGAACTCAACCTTGATGCTTATGCAGTGACATAAAGTGAGATAAAATTATCAAAACATGCCCTATTTAGTGCCACTTGAAAGATATGCCACCTGATGTTTCTGTAAGTCTGCTTGATAAGAAGTCCTATCTATGCTAGATGATGTTTCAAGTTGACTTTAAATATTAATATTATAATATAATCAAGAAATTAATGTCACCAACTTGTCAGTGCACACAGGCATGCACACGTGCGCTCACACACACACACGTTTGTTTTTGTGAAAAGTGGGGACATCCCATAGGTGTAATGGTTTTTATACTGTACAAACTGTATATTCTATCGCCCTTCACCAACCCTAACCCTAACCCTCACTGGAAACTTTGTGCATTTTTACTTTCTCAAAAAAACTAATTCTGTATGATTTATAAGCGTTTTGAAAAATGGGGACATGGGTTATGTCCTCATAAGTCACCCTCTCCTTGTCATACCCATATCATTATACAAAGTTGTGTCCCGATATGTCACAAAAACAAGAGCACACACACACACACACACACACACACACATATACTGCATATACATACATGCATATGTACACACACACAATAGCTGTTTTCCTGAAAATAATGCATGTGTGTGAGTCTTGAAATATAAATCTTTTTTCACCCTAAACTTCAGAATGGAAGTTTATCATGGTCTCCACAAAAATATGAAGCAGCATGTGATCGTGTGACACTGAAGAAAATTCAGCTTTTCTGTCACAGCTGATTTATATTTGAATATCTTTTCAATTCAAATCATTCCAATTTAAAATTGTAATAATATTTCTCAATAATATGTGTTTTGGAGCATAAAAAAATTGTGATTTTAAAAAAACATAAAAAACGTAAATGCAGCTTTCAAAAACGTGTAGAAATTAACAAACAAACTTTTAAATGCTAGAGTATGTATACCTGTGTGTCTGTAATGTCATCTTGTATATACTATAAGTGTGTGTGTGTGTGTGTGTGTGTGTGTGTGTGTGTGTGTGTGTGTGTGTGTGTGTGTGTGTGTGTGTGTGTGTGTGTGTGTGTGTGTGTGTGTGTGTGTGTGTGTGTGTGTGTAATAACTGAAGCTTACTTATACATTCCCTAGAGGTTTTTAATCAGTGATTTTTTTCAAGTGTAAATAAAGAATACAATGTGTGACATCTGAGTTTGAGGGAATTTCTCCATTTATGGTGCTCATTTCTCTCATGAGACCTCTCAGTTTAGATTTGCTCTTAGGATCAGGATCGGAGAGAACCACTTTAGCTTTGGCCTGATGTTTTATTCACATTTGTGTTTCAGGAGGAAGTGGAGACTCACAGCAGGAAGAGCTTGTTCAAGGCTGTAAGAGATTGGAGCAACATCCGCTGCTTTTCAATAGCAGGTAAGTGAATCTGCAGTGAAACGCGCTCAAACACAGAGATTGTTCACATGCAGTGAAATGAAAGAAAGATAGAAGACTGATGGTAGGATGCAGCAAAATAAATCTTGTGCAAACAAACTGTTGCTTTGTGCCTGTTGCTGATATGTAGGGTTTCTCCAAGGGCTTTATAGGAGCTGCAGGCAAAAGTGCTTAGTCATATACTATATGTATATGTGTATGTATAAGACCATTGCAGTGATGTAGTGTGTTTTTGTTCAGTGTCATGTCCCCTTCTTGTCTTATGATTCACAGTTGAGAGACTGTTAAGGCAGATTTATCAGTGTCTGCTGACCTCAGCAAAATTTCTGTGAATCTATTCAGAATGTTAGTTTTGTTTAGTGTAATTCATGAATCATTGACATTATGGTTCAGTTGGTTCAGTCCTTGTGTGGCATATTCGGTAAGATTGTGCAATCTCTTTTGCTCACCAGGCTGCATTTACTTGTTAAAAACATGCAGTAAAAACGATATTTTTATTACAATTTTATAAAATTGTTTTCTAGTTTAGTTTTTTTATTCAGTGTAATTTATTTCTGAACTCACAAACACTTTTTTGGATAATTTTTTATTAAAAACATTTGAATTGTATTAAATATGCTATAATAATAATAATAATAATAATAATAACAATAATAATCTTTATTTATTATATATTATGTTCAGATAAAGTAATGCCCTGGTTTTTCTTTTTGGCAATACATCACCCAGTCACAGTAGGTTCTCTGATTTAAATTGTGGAAGAGCAATGGAAAATTACATTTAATTCTCCTGGTAATATGACCCAGCTTTTTAAGAATTTAAGAGTTTCATTAATTTATTTAACAAAGGGGATATAAATATAGCCTTTGTAAAAGGTTTCCATGACTTGCCAGAAGAGACATACGGCAGTTTCAGAGATGAAATTACACAGGCATGGATTAATTTACCTCTCACTTTTCAACTCTGATGATGTGCGTTAAGTTCTGTTATTGACGCCAGTTACCATTCAGACTTTATACACTTTAAGGCTGGATAATGACACTGATTTACCTAATTAGTTGATAAAACAGGGTTTCTGTGGGTCTTACATTTTATTAAATTCTTAAAGTCTGAAATTTAGTTGAGGACATAAAGTCTTAAATGGTACAATTCTTAATTATGATTTCAAGAGGTCTTAAATTTGGGGATGGAAAGACAAAAACTGCTATTGTAGCTTAATGTGTGGATTAAACTTCAAAAGCTGCTGTGTGGCTTTGTGTACTGCTGTTGCCAGGGAAACTATATATTTCAGCCATTCCATAAGTGCCACCTGCTGGCAGAGAATGAATTTACATTTTCAATAAGCCGGTCTGCTGTTTTTGTTCAGACCAATGTGAAAATGTGACACACAATAAAATAATACAATATAAAAATTAAGACAGTAAAATACATTTATATGTTATTTAATTCATATTATGATTGATTTAGTAATTCTTGTTTAAATTAATACAGTAATTGATTCTTTTGACTCTAGGCTGAAAAGTTAATATATAGTGGGCGCAATCCTGTGCAACTGATTGTAACAGGATTTAACAGGACACACGCTTCAAATATTTAGAACATTTTTTTCAAATGCTCTAAAACGCTTGGATTAACAGATCAATCTTGGGATGTTAAGAATCAATACCGGATTATACAAAAAAAAGAAAAAAAGAAAAGTAATATACTTTCATTAGCTGCACACTTGAAAGCGGTTTAGCTTTTACTGTGTCCTCTCAGGTCTTACATCATTTCTCTGCTATTTTAAGGCGATTAATAGAGCAGGGGCTTTTCGTTCCTTCTGTCAAAGTCAAAACCGGAGCTGATTTTATTATGATCCACTCTGCATCTCACCAAGAAGCCTGTCAGCGTTCAGTGTGTTCATTCAGGCTGATGGAACGGCTTTTTAAAGCTTGCATTGTTTGAGAGCCGTTTCTACAGTCTCTGCGCTTGTTTCAGAGACTTAACAAACCTTGGGGCTTTGCATGTCCCTGGTGAAAAGAGCCTCTTGTTTTTAGAAGTAAGCCATCTAAAGACATGGGTGCCTGGGGTCTGGAGCCTTCTGTGATTCCGGGCCCTTCGAGGATTCTTTCATTTGCTTCGAGGAATTAAGAGTCGACAGCCTTAAGACTGCGACGGGGGCTCATGGGAGCAGCGGGGTGGAGAGAGCAGATGAACACCTGCTCGCTGCTGCTCTGCAGGTGATGCCAGAGAGACGCTGTGCAGGGAAGAGACTGCAGGCAAGCTGAGATCTCTCATCAAGGGCATTCATTCTCCACCACTAAATAAGATTAATGAAAGTGTCTAATCTGTCTCTTTTTTCGGTCTCATTCTCACCATCCCATACACAGGTGTGTGGTGTAACTAAAACTGTGTGTATCATGGTATGAGTAACTTTGTCACAGCAGCCGTACTTTAAACAATATACTTATTTTCAATGAAAATTCCTTAAAAAGATTAATTTATTGAATAATCTCATAGTAATGCATACGAATGAAATATTTTACACAAACAAGGTCATCTTATTTTATTAGCTTCTAATTTTAGATTGTATATATTGGGGACCATATTGGGTATTAGCCAATACATTTTGGTCCGTTTTGTTTAAATAAAATGATCTGTGTGTATATGGAACAATATACGTTCTCTGATATTGAATATTTAATTTTTCCTTCTTAATTCATTACATTTATTTAATTTCCCATACTTTTAAAATGTTCAATTACTTTTTGCATCACCTAGCACTTACTTGAAGTTAATATTTCATCATCGTGCACTATTTAATATTTAAATATCCAGTTATTTAATAACACTAATAACACTGGTTTCCTTTTTTCTTTTCTTTTCTAAATGAAATCTTGGCCAGATTTTTTTTTTCTAGCTATTTATTATCTGGAACATACTGGACAAAAATCACACTGGACAATTTATTTATTTATTTTTAAATCTTCGTCTAATTTATGTTTAACTGTTTCCAACTCTAAATTGGTGGATGAGCCACAAAAGTAGCCAATAGTAAATAACCAAATGTCAGTTCAATTCTTCATCAGTATGCAGTGACTAGAAACACATTTTGCCTTAAAGAAGTGTTATGTCATCTCTTTATTTACTTTGTTTCTTCACATTGTTTTCGAATTGTCACTTGTTTTTTTTTTTTTTTTAAAATGTATTATTGACAAGAATATGCACTGAACCTTTTAAAATAACTGTCCCATGCTGATGTATAAATGTCCACAGTAAGTCAAAGATGCACAGACATTTCTATCCTGTTTCACATCTAATAAGGCTAACTTTTTTTTTGCTAAAGTCTGAGTTTTGTACAACTTACTTAGCTGTGCTGTGACTGCACATTGATCAGAGATGAGTATACAGTAGTCACTCCCTGTAGACCTTATTATAAATCTATGCCCTGCTTTCCCAAATTCTCATCAAAGAGCTTTTGGAGGAAGTTCTGGCCAGACTCCTAATGATCCGATACCTGGATCAGAGCCAGACCACTATAGAAAGCAACAGTGTGGTTCAGGATTTTCATATCCTAACCATTTTATTCGTAGAGAAAGTATATCATTCTCGCTGAACCAAGACTGCTGAAAAAGTGTGCACTCACTGTTTGGCTCTTATTGATGTTTGTTGCATCACCCACAGATCCTCTCCTTCCCTACCAGTCGCTGACATCAATATAGTTTCAGTCGTCCTGTTCGCTGCCCTCCTGCTTTTCCTCTCCGCTGATAGAGAGATGCAGGACTGCAGTGCAACGTCATGCATTTTGACATTACAAATGCAGATCTGGAACTTCTGCAGCAGCTAACCAAATCACATAGAGATGAATCTTCTTGTGCCGGTGTCCTTTTTTTGTAGAACAGCAATATATCCTTTCACAGCGATATTAAAATCTCTCTTTTATTTCATATGTGGGTAGTGAGGCGTTAAATTCTATAATGGTACAGTACTTTATATAAGTCAGAACCGGCAGTGTCGAATAAAGCATTCATCGATCATTTTCATGAGGAAACGGCTTCTCGCTGTGTGATACAGGTTGAGACTAGAAGGGGGCTGCAGGTCTTCATGGTCTTGTCTCAATCTGAGCAAGACTTTTTAAATCAGTTTTTGTTTCACTCTGTGCACAGGCATGAAATAAGATGAACAGAGTTCCTTTTAGCACAGATGTGTTAAAACATTTGTAGACTGCAAAAATCTGTTTCTTTTTTTGTTTCAGAGTGATTGCCGTTTTCTGTTAAAATAAACAAAAGCAAGAGAAACTTTAAAAATAAGCATTACAGCAAAGAATATGTGACACTAGAGTACAAAACTAGTCATAAGGGTCAATTTTTTTGAAATTGAGATTTATGCATCATCTAGAAGCTATAAATAAGCTTTCCATTGATGTATGATTTGTTAGGATCGGACCATATTTGCCAGAGATGCAACTATTTGAAAATCTCGAATCGGAGTGTGCAAAAAAATCTAAATATGGAGAAAATCCCCTTTGAAGTTGTCCAGGTGAATTCTTAGCAATGCATATTACTAATCGAAAATTAAGTTTTGATATATTTACTGAAGGAAATTTACAAAAAAATATTTTCATGGAGCATGACCTTTACTTAATATCATAATGACTTTTGGCATAAAAGAAAAATCAATAATTTGTACCAATGTCACAATGTATTTTTGGCTGTTGCTACAAATATACCCCAGCGACTTAAGACTGCTTTTATTGTCCAGATTCACATATAGTTTATATATGCTATTTATTAATGTCATTTTACTAATATAACTTTCAGTTATAAAAAAAAAAACATAAATATGTCATTTAAAAACAAATATGAAACTGTATTTATGTGTGTATGCATATATTTTAAATATATTTCTAAATCATATTTATTAATATATTTATTTACTAATTATATAATATTATATATAGCTGTCTCTCTCTGTGTATATTAGTAAGTAATACATAAAATGATATATTAGTGAATATTTATTTACTAACAAATATTCTGGATATCACAAATTTATAAATGATAAATGTTATTTATTTCATCTTTTATTCAGTGATATATTTTTTTAAATAAATAAATATATATTTAATAAATAACTGAAACTGATATCCTAAAAGAACCAGTTTGATTATTAGAAGTATCAGTGAAATTTACTATTTTTCAATTATTTTGAATAATAGTAAATTGATCAAAACTGAAAATAACACAAAAAAAGTATTTGAAAATTTAAAAAAAAAAAAAAAAACGCCAAACTGTCTTTGAATTATATAGAACAAACTGTCTTCAAAACTATAGCTGATAAATAAAAAGTACGGCGCCGGATTCATGTGATCAAAAGAAGCTTTGAACTTGATTCTCTGTTCTGTATAAATTATTTTCATTGGCGTAGATGGATATGCAAACTGGGTGGCCAATATTTATCTGCAGCATAACTTACTCTGTTTAATTGTCTGAATTGCAGCCATGCTGACATTCTGCTGTGAAAATGAGTGGTGTGATATAATGATGGAATTAAATGTTGTCTTTTTCCTTTAGCGTCATTTATTTTCATTATTGGCGTGACACATGGGAAGTCTCTGGGTTCAGTCTGGGTCCTGTGGGAGCGGGAGCGTGGAGTTTGACTTCATTATTGAATTTGCTGTCAATATAAATAAGTGCAGAGAAATCTAACGGCAGCTGATGTCCTATCTTCTCCCATAACACAAATCAGAGCTGAAGCCCCGGAGGTTTGGATCTGTCCTGATAACGCTTCACCTCTGCAGACTCGTCAATAGTGCCAATTATGTAGATGTGTGGGTTTTTTGGGGGTTTTTTTTGTCATGTGGCCCTGGTGGTGCATGGAAAACCCAATACATGTCCTCTCTGTGATGTTAACCATCTGAGGGCCTCTATTTTAATCTAAAGTTTGCCAGATAATCCTCCATTTGTTGTTTAAGACATCTGACGGAGCTTTAACAAAACTCTAGAAGATCCCATATCAAAAAAGTGTGGATTTTGGGAAAGAGGCTTGTTGAATCGGTTGAAACATTTTTTTTCTGTTTGGCAGAGAAGTCGCATGCGGTCAATGATATTGCAGATCTTTACCCGGGGAGCGTGGTCTTATCTGGAATATTCAGTGCAGATGTGTTTGATGACATGAACACTGTCGCTTTCTGAGGCGGTGGTATCTGATCTGCTTGTGTCGGAGAAGCTGAATCTGTGCTGCGGCGGACTGGCTGATTGGGATCCAGAGCGCTGCGTTTTCATGAAAATTAGAATATCACAAAAACAACATGCCAATAAATGAAAATAATCAAGAAAGTAGTTGTATCCACTGGGAAAGCCACTCTGGCTCTTTTATTAATAAATGAGTTGTGGTTTAGAAGTATTCAGTCACATGACTTTATGAAGAATATTTCCATGATAGGTCATGCACATCTGTTCTTATAGAAGATTGTTTTGTTTTTATCCACCTTAGTTAAGCATGTAAAGTATATGTAACAGTTTGGGAAGGTACTTTTTTTAATTTGTAATTGTGACGGTTGGGTTATGGGAAAAACACAAGGAGAAGGTAGGATCCAATTGCAGGTGAGGTTTATTGCACAAACAGGTTAAATACAAAATAAAACTGTCTAGAGAGACAAACCAAACAAAAAGGGAACCGGATGAAACAGATAAGAATGCGAATGAACAAGAAGGTAACGAGAAGACTCACAAGACAAGCACAACTCACACATAGGGTAAGGACTCCATAAAGACGACAGCTCTATATAGGGAGACTAATGACTAAGGATAGTCAACACCTGTGCGATTTAATTGGAGTGCAATTACTGTGACGACATGACCAGACAAGCGGAATTAAAGTGCCTATGGTGAAGTGCCTAAGGAGAAGTGCGCTCACTAGGGGACACCCAGGAAACAGAGACTGATAGCGTGACATTACCCCCTCCCCTACGGAGCAGCTACCAGATGCTCCACCTGAAACCCCGGAAAACCCAACAGAAAAAGAGGTAGGAGGGAGGTGAAGCGGAGGCGGACTAGGGGGAGGGATGGAGGGTCAGAAAACAGAGACAAACAACCAGGTGAAAAGGAGAGACAAAGACAGGACAACCAGGTAAAATGGAAGAAAAGCATCGGACACCGCCTCGGCCTTGGGCACCGCCTCGGCCACCACTTCGGTCTCGGCCTCTGGAACAGCATCGGCATCAGCCTCTGGAACAGCATCGGCCTCGGCATCGGGCACCGCGTCGGCCTCCGCCTCGGCATCGGGCACCGCGTCGGCCTCTGGAACAGCATCGGCATCGGGCACCGCCTCGGCATCGGGCACCGCCTCGGGAACTGCATTGGGCACCGCCTCGGGAACAGCATCGGGCACCACCTCGGGCACCGCCTCGGCCTCGGGAACAGCATCGGCCTCGGGAACAGCATCGAGCTCCGCCTCGGCATCGGGCACCGCCTCGGCCACCACTTCGGTCTCGGCCTCTGGAAGAGCATCGGGCACCGCCTCGGCCACCACTTCGGTCTCGGCCTCTGGAACAGCATCGGGCTCCGCCTCGGCATCGGGCACCGCATCGGCCTCTGGAACAGCATCGGGCACCGCGTCGGCCACCACTTCGGTCTCGGCCTCTGGAAGAGCATCGGGCACCGCCTCGGCATCGGCCTCGGGAACAGCATCGGCCTCGGGAACAGCATCGGCAACCGCGTCGGCCTCTGGAACAGCATCGGGCACCGCCTCGGCATCGGGCACCGCCTCGGGAACTGCATCGGGCACCGCCTCGGGAACTGCATCGGGCACCGCCTCGGGAACTGCATCGGGCACTGCCTCGGCCACCACTTCGGTCTCGGCCTCTGGAAGAGCATCGGGCACCGCCTCGGCATTGGCCTCTGGAACAGCCTCGGGAACAGCATCGGCCTCGGGAACAGCATCGGGCTCCGCCTCGGCATCGGGCACCGCGTCGGCCTCTGGAACAGCATCGGGCACCGCCTCGGCATCGGGCACCGCCTCGGCATCGGGCACCGCCTCGGCATCGGGCACCGCCTCGGCATCGGGCACCGCCTCGGGAACTGCATCGGGCACCGCCTCGGGAACTGCATCGGGCACCGCCTCGGGAACTGCATCGGGCACCGCCTCGGGAACTGCATCGGGCCCCGCCTCGGTCTCCGGAACCGCAACGGACACCGCCTCGGCTTCGGGCCCCGCCTCGGCCTCCGGAAAAGCATCGGACACCGCCTCGGCCTTGGGCACCGCCTCGGCCACCACTTCGGTCTCGGCCTCTGGAACAGCATCGGGCACCGCCTCGGCATCAGCCTCTGGAACAGCATCGGCCTCCGCCTCGGCATCGGGCACCGCGTCGGCCTCCGCCTCGGCATCGGGCACCGCGTCGGCCTCTGGAACAGCATCGGCATCGGGCACCGCCTCGGCATCGGGCACCGCCTCGGCATCGGGCACCGCCTCGGCATCGGGCACCGCCTCGGGAACTGCATTGGGCACCGCCTCGGGAACAGCATCGGGCACCACCTCGGGCACCGCCTCGGCCTCGGGAACAGCCTCGGGCACTGCCTCGGGAACAGCATCGGCCTCGGGAACAGCATCAGCCTCGGGAACAGCATCGAGCTCCGCCTCGGCATCGGGCACCGCCTCGGCATCGGGCACCGCCTCGGCATCGGGCACCGCCTCGGCATCGGGCACCGCCTCGGGAACTGCATCGGGCACCGCCTCGGGAACTGCATCGGGCACCAGGAACAGCCTCGGCATCGGCCTCTGGAACAGCATCGGGCACCGCCTCGGCATTGGGCACCACCTCGGGCACCGCCTCGGCATCGGGAACAGCCTCGGGCTCCGCCTCGGCATCGGGAACAGCCTCGGGCACCGCGTCGGCCTCTGGAACAGCATCGGGCTCCGCCTCGGCATCAGGCACAGCATCGGGCACCGCCTTGGCATCGGGCATCGGCCTCTGGAACAGCATCGGCATCGGCCTCTGGAACAGCATCGAGCTCCGCCTCGGGAACTGCATCGGGCTCCGCCTCGGGAACTGCATCGGGCTCCGCCTCGGGAACTGCCTCGGCCTCTGGGACTTTCTCCAGGCCTTGAGGGACGGTCGACGCCTGTCTCCTCCTCCTCCGTCCTCCACGATGGCGAGTCGGCGGCACCTTGTCTGGAGACTCAGGCGTTGAGTCGTCCATCTTAAGCTGTGGCTCTGGGCTGGCGACCATCCTGTGCTGTGGTGCTAGGCTGGTGGCCATCTTGTGCTGTGGCGCTGGGCAGGTGGCAGTCTTGTCTGGAAACTCAGGTGTGGTTGTTGCATCCCACTGAGCACGATGGTGCAGGTATTTGGTAAACCCCCAAAAGTCCAGGATCTCTAACCCCTTCATCTCCCATTGAGGTAAAGGATCATCCAGGCAATTATTAAACAAATCTTTTAGTGCTGCATCATTGTAACCTAACCCGACTGCCAAAGTCCAAAACACTTGCGCCAGGCCACCCACCTCGCTTCCCTTTTGATGAAGGGTGGTTAAGTTCCGGAATCTCTCCCTCCGTTCCTCCATGGTGGCTGGGGAACAGATTCGAAATCTCACACCGCTGGATCTAGGCAAGATGGAGTCCTTCTGTGACGGTTGGGTTATGGGAAAAACACAAGGAGAAGGTAGGATCCAATTGCAGGTGAGGTTTATTGCACAAACAGGTTAAATACAAAATAAAACTGTCTAGAGAGACAAACCAAACAAAAAGGGAACCGGATGAAACAGATAAGAATGCGAATGAACAAGAAGGTAACGAGAAGACTCACAAGACAAGCACAACTCACACATAGGGTAAGGACTCCATAAAGACGACAGAGAAAGACAGCTCTATATAGGGAGACTAATGACTAAGGATAGTCAACACCTGTGCGATTTAATTGGAGTGCAATTACTGTGACGACATGACCAGACAAGCGGAATTAAAGTGCCTATGGTGAAGTGCCTAAGGAGAAGTGCGCTCACTAGGGGACACCCAGGAAACAGAGACTGATAGCGTGACAGTAATGTTTTGTATTTTTTTAGGAGTACTTTTATTCAGAAGGATTTATTAAATTGATCAAAAGTGACATTAAAGGTTTCCGTTTCATTAAAAAAATCCTAATAGCATATTAAAATGATTTCTGAATGATCATGACAAATTCAGCTTTGCCACTGACGGAATAAATTACATTTTTAAATATATCCGAATTGTCATTTAATTGTTTCTGTCCATTTTAAGGTTAAGATAAAACATTTTATTATTTGTGTTATGATGCCTAGAGTAATGTAGCATTTAAATTATTTGTTTTTTAGTGTTTTGTCATTTTCTTTTCTTTAAAAAAAAAATATATAGCATGTATTTAATTTATTAGTCTTTTATTGGTTTTCAGAAATAACTTTAAAAAGGAATTAAAAGGCTTCTCAGTATTTAAGTAATGGTATTTGTTTTTTCTTCTTTATAATACGAGGTTTTCCACTTAAAATTCCAATTTGGAAAACTGAAGAACTCTCTGTTAATGCTACAGAGCAGCTGCTGTTGTCTTTGTAACTTTGATTTTACTATTTCTTTTTAGGAAAGACGTTTAGGTGCAACATGCCCGTGTCACTAGTGCAAACCCGCTGGTTTCACATCTGTGCACTAAATGGAATCAGCATGTTTTTTGATGCTTTATAGGGTTTTGGGGCACATATGTGTGCTGGTATGGGGCTAGAGAAGGGCTGTTATGACCCAGAGCTGTTTAGACTGTCCTCTGACCCACAATGCCGTCAGCCTGTGAATCAGCCCTTTCCTGGCTGGTGGGCAGACCCTACGTGGCATCAAACATCAGAGCCGCAGGTCCACAGAAGTCATTTCCACTAAGCTGAGAAAAGATCCCGGCCGTGTCTCATAAGGGCCTGAAGATGTTCACTCAAACCAATGCTAGGGTTCGGTTCTGAATTATGTAAATCAAACCGTTCCTCTTCCAAATCGACTTTGATTTGAACCAGATTTTAGCACTTTATCTTTAGTAGCAGCAGCAGTTGTAGTAATTAACTACTAATAATAGTAATATTTTTTTATCTCCATTTTTTTGGGTTGTTTTTGTTTGTTTATTTACCCTCCACATTAGCCTGTCAGACTTTCATGCATGCACACTGTTTTTATGAGGTTAGATATCTCCGAATAGCTCTAAATTAACTTCTCGTCCATTAAATCGGCCGTGCAAATGAACAGCTGTTTTGTTCACGCCATTGCTGAGCAGAATCGCATCAGATTGTTAATGCTCACGCTTGCCTGTTTGTAATCAGTAACGCCTTTTTATATAAAGTGAATAGCAATGCATTCTGCTGCAGTGATTTCATCAGGCCGTTTGGCAGTGAGATTAGATGTTGGAGGAAACTGTTGGTGTAATGAGAGCAGGAGCTGTCCGTGTCCGTGTCCGTGTCCTCTCTGCACCTGCAGCCTGTAGGGATTCAGCATCAACATGCTGGAGATACGACAGTCCTATGAGCTGGGTTCCTGTTTCTCATTCACTGTTTTTTGGGGGGTTTTCACAGCAGTTTATTTGGAGTTAGTTGAAAGATAAAGCACTTTGGAAAACATTTCTCGTATGTTTCTGACACTCAGGTGCAATTGTTTGTCTGGGCTGGTATGTTTAAGATTAAAGTCAATACTATCAGTTTTCTTTCCTGTCTTGAAACATTTCTTATTCAAACAGCAAACTGGGGAGATATCGGGATATTTTCTTTTTTTTTTTTGTCTTTGTTTTTGTTCAGCCAGTAGCCTTTAATTTGACAACACTTGACAGTAAGCAATCAAAACTTTTGTGCCGGTCACTTCCATCACATCCAATTGTTGGTTGAGAAAGAAAATAAGTATGAGCATTAGCACAAACAAAAACTCACAGATACATTTTTTTTGACCAATATTTATTTAATTACTTACTTAAATATTAATTTCTTTACATATTTATATACTTATATGTATGTGCATATACACATTTTAATATATATATATATATATATATATATATATATATATATATATATGTGTGTTCTTCCCCTATTTAATTATTGACTTAAATATTTATTGACTTATTTATTTCCCTTATTAAAATAAATAAGTAAATAAAACATATTTACTTATATGTGCTCATTCTCACATACGCATGCACCCATACAATTTTCTTATAAGTATTTATTAATTTTTATATATATCAGTCATATTATATAATTACTGAGATGGATGGATAGATTTACCTATTTATTTGTATTTTTATTTTGTTATAATATTTATTTGTGTATTTATTTTTATTTGTTTATATGCCATTTCTCGAAGGTGTTTTATGTATTTTCATATTGCTTTTGCATTGTTTACTTGTTACGCTACACACAGAAGTTGTTTAAAAAGATTATTGGTTTAATGTCTGCTTAATAATTTACTGTCCTATAGTTTTTTAGATTTACTGGTTTGATTTTAGGATTAGTTTCAGGCATTTTTCATGAGAAAAAAAGCTGTAATGTGAAGTCCAGCACATGTTGAGCTCAGCAGGAGCTCTGATCCTGATTGTGTTTTTGGGTTGGACTCATCTCTTGTGTCCCAATGGCCTGATTCCATCATAGCTGTGGGCCATATGGCTCAGTCATCTTTTCCGTCTGTGCGGCAGGCGATAGTTTCCACCGCCCATCCATCATATATTGATCCGAGTGCAGATAATGAGTCTGTGAAACCCAGACAGATCGCATGTGACCCGTCAGACGGGGAAATTAGAGTGACAGTGTCATCTTGCATAATAGTAGCGTTATCTTACCTCACGTGCTGTTCATTTAGACTGCGTTCCGTCTCTCAGATACTCGTGTGAAGTTAGGAAGCTCAGATTCGATTCAAGCTCGTAGTGTTGGAGTTTGATCAGACATTGAATGATAAATGAGGACATTACAGGTCTGATGGTGCTTTTGTTTCTCACACAGAATCTGCTCCCACAGAACTCATTAGAGATTCTATATTGAATTTAAACACCTGTTATTCCTGAAGTTCTACTCATTCACGGCTCTTGCTTGTTTCTTTCAATATTAAATATTTAATATGTGGTTGTACTTTCAATTTGAGTTCAGAATTGTACAGTTTCCACATCAGTGCATCATGAATATTACTGATACCTAATGTTTTCAGCCATTTATATAATTAGCTGTATGGGATAAATGGGATAGATAAATATTTACTGTTATATGTTGCTTATTTCAAATAATTCAGTTTACAATCAGTTTACAACACCTTCGTTAGATTAAACCAACATTCTGGGTAAAATGATTATTGGTGTTCAATTTCTGCATACAATATCAGCACCAGATTTGATCTTATCATAATTCCTTGCTTTAATTCTATGCATAGTTATTTGCATGCATCCAGAGTGCATGTCCTTTCCGTAAACTTACATCTAGACTATTATAATAACTGCAAATCCCAATTCCATCCAAATCAGTACATGAAATCACAAACGCCCTGTTAATAATTATAGCTCAGACGTCGTTTAGTGAACTAATCCTGTCCGAATAGTGCTATTCTCTCTAATAGTATTCCTTAAAGCTGTTTCATCTTATCTCTCAGAGAGGCACAGGAGAGCGTCCCAGAGGGCTGAGATCTGGAAATGCAGAGACAGGTTGATTTAATGCGTCTCATGCTGCCTTACAGAGACTGGGAATGGAAGACACTGTCACTATAGCTGAACATCATTTCTCTATCACGCTGTCTGTCGTACCCTTCTCCTCTTTGCAGTGACATTGGTTTGAGGTCTGAATGTTAGTGCATGGAGCCCAACATAACCCTCGATGGATTAGAGGCTGCATGGTTGGAAAGATATTTATTTCCCCCCCCGACTCCCCTTTTTTGGATCAATGCAGCCAATTTTGAAAGTCTGCTACACATCGGTGTAGAAAGCCAGCCAGTGCCTTGTTCTGCTTGATATGTTGTGTAGTAAGTCCTCTTGTGGCAATTTCTCTGAACATAGAGTCAGTGCTGAATAAGTCCTGAGGCATCCACTGCTCATTCGCAAATAACAAGATGTCCTGTTTTGGAAATGAATATGTGTTTGGATACTTTCTGGTGTTTGGAAGGGGCTTTAACGCAAATACATGTGCAGTCACATGACCGAATTAGCCTATAGGCAGCGTCCTTGTTCACGGTGTTGCGCATGATAAAAAGTGTGTAAAACTGTAAATTAAAACTGTATGTGTGTTGCATGCTTGTTGCATCTTTTGCTTTGAAGAATTACAAATTCAAAAAAACGGGAAAACAAAATGTATGTAAAATTATTTGCTAGAAATATTTTTTCATTAAATTTTCCATTTTCATGAGTCATTTTTGTCAGTATTTTTCAGTAGTCAAGTTTACTTTGCAGATTTTTCTTTTTGAATATATGACTACTGAAAAATACTAGATTTTTCAAATAATTATAGAAATATATTTATGAATTAAGTTTACTTAGCATTTTTTTTTCTTTTTGAAAATATAATTGATAAATTTATTTTTATCATTATTACAAAAAAAGAAAAAAGAAAAACAATCTTCATTAAATGTTTTTTGTCAGTACTTTTCACAATTCTGTATTTTCAAAGCGAAACATTGCAAAGAAATGTTAACATTTCAAACAAATAATTAAATTTAAATGAAATGTGTCTGTGATGCATACTTGTTGCATATTTTCTTTTTTTATTACAAATTAATATTAAAATGTAAAACAAAGTATTATATATCAGTATTTGCTGGAATTTTTTATTGAATATAACATTTTCTTAAAATGATTACATTTATATGCATGCTTCTTGCATATTTTCTTTGGAGAAAAAACAAATGATTAGTTCTCAATATTAAGGTAGACAATATGGTTTGGAGAAACACTCTCATTTATTTGCAGATGTCACTTGATATATATCCAATGCAACTGAAACCATATCTATATTTTAAGAGTCTAAACATGTCCAAATACACATTGGGGTCACTGAATATAGCAATTCAAGCATTTGTCATGTTGGCTGCTTCAAACATGTCCCTTCTGATGCACAGCGTGGTGTTTAGATCTGCACATCAAATCATACGCCTCAAAAGAACCTCACTGGAAAGGTAATCGCTGCTGCCTGCTGGTTCATGAATGGCTTGCTTGCTAGGTTTAAAGAAGTGAAGGTGAAAGCAAAGTATCTCATATGTCATAGAGCAGCAGGCCAGCCACGAGGTAGGTGTCCTCCTCAAGAGGATGGGCGTCCTATAGAGAACCATCATGCTCTGCTCTTCAGTACACCACTTCATTTTCTGAATAAGGGCAGAAAGCAAGGATAGTTCAGCCAAGCGCTGAGTTATTTGACAGAATGCAGTGCTCCGCAGGAAAGCCAAGGCAATCTGTTTCTCTGGGACCTCTGTCAGCCCAATATAATCTCTATATGCAGGACACGCAGTCTATTCTTGATTTTTCGCTTCTCGTTCATTTATTTTCATGGGACTAATGCAATATTTGTGATGTAGTTTTCACTTAATGATATTGTCTGTTGAAATTCTGCTTGTGGGAACTAATCTATGTGTGTTTATCTCGTTACAACTTCTTTTTTTTTAATGCTGAACATTTTGATGCAGTACAAAAATGGAGGCAGTACAGCAATTTTAAAGTGTGCTGCTGTTAAGTGTGTGAAGGCCAGTGTTTTTTTCCTTAATGTTGCATTTGCATGACTAAGTTGTGCCAGATGTGCACAGTCTTCTTGCGAAAAAAAAATCTCCAGGAAGATTTTATAGCAGAAATGTCTTGCTTTAAAGAGTCCAGTGTTCTTGTATAAACCCAGAAAGTTAGCACATCTGTGTGGTGCGGCTAACACGGAACCACATGCGCTGTTTGCGCTCAGTGGATACTTTTTTGCATGCAAAAAGTATTCTCGCAGTTTCGTAAATTTACAGTTGAACCCCTGATGTCACATGGATTATTTTACTGACCTCCTTGTTACGTTTCTGGATGTTGATGGTGTAAGTTCCCTTGCTGTCTCTGGGAGGGTCAGAGAGCTGTCAGAATGCATCAAAAATATCTTCATTTGTGTTCAGATGATGAACAGAGGTCTTACAGGTTTGGAACAACATGAGGGTGAGTAATTAATGACAGAATTTTCATTTTTGGGTGAACTTTCCCTTTAATGCTGCATTTGCATTAAGTTCTGCCAGATGTGCGCATTTGTCTAGAAATCTCTCTTAAGATTTAATAGCACAAATCTCTTGCTTTGAGGAGCACAGTGTCCTCATATGAGCCAGAATGTTAGCACACAAGTGTCTGTTTTGGCGATTGGGTTTCTTTCCCTGCAAAAAAACTAAACAAAAACACAGACACATTTGAGAATGATAATTCTCTGTTGTTCCAAAACTTGTATGAGATGCAAAAGCATCATAACAGTTGATATTCTAAATCTTCTGAAACCATATGATATGATAACTTTGTGTGATGAACTAAAGTTAAATTAAAATTTCAGTCACTTTCTCACAGAAAGCCATTGCATGAGTTCAGAAGTCCTATGGACCGCTTATATAAAGCTTGTTTTGTCAATTTTGAAAAATAAAAAAAATCTTATAGTATATATTAGGATAAAAGTAGTCGTCGTTTAATTGTTTTTCCTTTTTGTGCTAAATGATGACAGAATTTCCTTTTTTTTGGGGATAAAGATGTAAAATAGTAGAATCTTGGCTTCTCCGAGTGTTCTGGTGTCCATGAAAGATTAGTGTAAATGTCTCGGGTTCCTCTTTGATTCCAGTGTCAGTGACTGGCTGGGTTCTGTTGAATCTCTGCAAACGTCCTTGCGTGTAATAAAGGATTAATAGTTTGAGTCATGGCCCCATCTGCCGCTCTGCAGTGCTCAAGACTGTTTATCCCCGCACACCGTGACCTCCTGCTCTTTCACTACAAGTACACACATACTGGGATGTCAGGGTCTACAGGGGATGTTCAGGTCGCTCAATAATGGACTTCACGGGGTATTTGGCCATCAAAAGTGTGATTCCATATCATAGGGAGCATTTATGTTCAGTCCGAAGGGTACTACAAATGACATAGGGAACAAGTGTACATCAATATATCACATCACAGGAAGTGGAGAGGGCAATTTATCCAGCAGTCATTGTACACTACTTATGTAGTACACAAAATGTGGCTCAAATAAATGGTGACCCTCAGATGTGGTTTCTGTGCAGTTTTTCACAGAGATAAAATTCTTGAAAATGTGTCTCCTAAATGCAAAATAAGAATTGAATGAACTAAATCACATATATTTTCAGATTAAGTACTGCATCAGTAAATTGGATGTTGTATTATACTAGTATTAATAGTGATAATTATTTTGAATTATATTGTGTTATTTATTTCAGCATGAAAGTTTTCCAATCTTGCGTTTGTCCCAGTAACGTAGGGCAGAGAAAGCTTTCCAAGACCAGTGGCATCTTCCTCCACGAGGCTTTATCAACCTCATTCTGCAGGAAATCAGTCAGAACGGAAGAACAAGCATGTCAAATCATTTTAATAAAAGATTATTTTCCCCAAGCCCATTTCCAGATGGTCTAAGTGTTGAGCGATAGCAAATTGGTCATTTTATTCTCGTGATTATCTCCAGCAGTGTTTAGTTCTAGCTTTTATTAATCTTGCCCGTTTCAAGCGGATAAAAGTCAGATCAGACTTGTGCAACAAGACACGGGTGACCGAGAGAAAACACAAGCGTGGTTCTGGGTCATTTGTCAGCATTAGTTTTCCAGATCGGCTGTTTTAGTTTTAAAAACATGATTTATTACAGACAGGCTGAGCGCAAGTAGTAATTAATGATGAGGATGTAGGTGAGGAAGAGGGCAGGAAGGTGCTACACTGCTTTTTCCAGGCACTGTGCTCTGTGGTTATTCTAGTTATATGAGTGCTGTTCAGACGAAATGGATGAGGGATGTGCAAAACCGCGTCATTTTGAAAGTGATTTGGTTGCCTGAACAACTTGTCAACTCGTCGGGTAATAGTTCACTCAAATATATAAAAATTGTCATCATTTACTCACCCTCATGTCTATCCAAACCTGTATGACTTTCTGTTAGGGATAAATAATTTAGAGGGGGAAAAAAGTAAATAAATAAATGTAAAAAAAAAATTATTGTTATATATAAAAAATGTGATTATGATATTTAAGCTGATTTGATTTAGGATTTTTTTGTGTGTGTGTGTGTGTGTGTGTGCCAGGTTTGCTTTTCTTATTTTTTTGGCCAAAAAAACTATTATTATTATAAAATATTTGTTCACACAAAATAATAAATGCATTCCTATTGTAATACCGTATTTTTCGGACTATAAGTCGCACCTGAGTATAAGTCGCATCAGTCCAATAATACGTCATGATGAGGAAAAAAAACATATATAAGTTGCACTGGACTATAAGTCGCATTTATTTAAAACCAAGAACCAAGAGAACCATCTACATCTACACCAACCATCTCACCATCTACAGCCGCCAGAGGGCACTATATGCTGCTCAGTGTATGCTACAGGAGCAATGAGCAGCATAGAGCGCCCTCTGGCTGCTGTAGACGGTAATGTTTTCTCTTGGTTCATTTCTCTTTGTTCATTTCTCTCTGTTCGTGTCAAATTAATTTTGATTAATAAGTCGCACCTGACTATAAGTCGCAGGACCAGCCAATCTATTTTTTTTATTGGCCTAAAAAAAGAAGTTAATGAAAAAGATGCTTTTATGTAATTTTAATGTAAACTGTACATTTATGATGCTATGTTTATATCTTAATTTCTTCAAGAAAACATTGTGATAATTTGCAAAAAATCTTCTTTTGTGTTCCACAAATGTCAGTCAGTCATTCAGGCTTGAAATGATAACTGGTGAACTGTCCCTTTAAGGAAGGCCTTTATAATTAGTTTGATTAGACTCATATCCTAGGGGGCTGTACATGTCATTTATTTATGCTTTCAGAAAAAAGTTACATGGACTGTGATGGAATGGAATACTTTAAAACTGGAGCTTGTTTTTAATTTGGCAAGCATACTAATTAAAGCATGCTAATTGAAGCACCACTTCTAAGAATGTCATAAAAAACAACAAACTGAGAACTAATTTGGAGTTTGACACCGTCAGTAATCAGCTAGTTGGTAGTTGAATCACTAGTTGACGGTCATTACTCATCCCGAACGTGTTTCAAACACACACTGCCCAGAGTGCGGACAATTTGTCCTTGTACCAACCTGTTGGGCATTATCTATTTATATGCTAGCCGTGGCTCCACACTAGTTTTCATTCAGGTCCCTGTGACAGAGTGAAAACACCCTGCAGATGCCCTGTCCTCCAGTGTCCTCTTCCTTCCGTTCCCTTCCCCTTACACAACCGGGACATAAGAGCAGCATTCCTGAGCTCGAGATATGATTGGAATGGTAATATACTCAAGATCAAATTAAGTCAGAGCCTGTCTCAGTAGGCTACGATGAGCATCTGCGGCACACAAGATGATTAAAGCACTATTCAGACTGGATTAGTTGTCCAAATGACATTAGATTTTAAACGAAAAGGACGTCTGTGATCTCCTGGACTGTTGTTTTACCCATTAAGTTGTCTTTGAAAAGCAGATTTACCACATACTTTAATGCATTCATAAATGAGTCAAATATTCTTTTAGTCTGCTCGTGTGCACTTGTGCTTTGGGACGCATCTGAAATGGCATCTTTTTTGTTTTTAATAAACGTCACCTCCTACGCGCAGAGCTAATAACAGAACTTCAACATCATTAGAAAACGCTGTGCCATTTACACTTTCCCTCTACACGTGCTGTACCATATGCTAATATTTTAGTCAATTCTCATTCTGGAACCACTAACCATAAACACTCTATGTTAGTGGGAAATGGGAGTCGAAATAGCCAAATGCCGACTTGCAGGTGTTTTTACAGAGGACCTGAGGGAGAGCGCCCCACTGACAGAATGAGTGTAGGGAGAGGAAGCGCTTTGCTTGTGCTTGTCTGTGTGTTTGGATGCTATATGTGGACTCGTGCTGAGTGAGTCTGCCTCAGCATCCAAACTTGATGATTTCTCTGGATCGTTGTTTCTCTCATCTCTTTGTTCTTGTGGTTTTGGTGCACTGCTGCAATCTTGTTTACTGTAGTAAAATCAGTTCGGATGCACAGCTTCTGATGGTTTGTGTTGACCTTCCTTTCTCTTTTCTTTCACATCTCCTTTTACATTACTTTATTGCTTTTTCTCTTTTGCTTTGCATTTCTTATTTACTTCCCTTACCATTTTCTTTCAGATTTTTCTTTTCTTTTTGTATTTTCACTTCCATATTTCCCCTTTTCTTTTTAATGTTGTTCTCTTTTTTCGTTTTCATTTATTTTTTCTGTTTTCATTTAATTCCCATTTACTTCTTTTCATCGCTTTTCCTTTTCCTTATTTTTCCTTTGACCGGTCCTTTTGAAATTTAATTTTGCTTTTTCATTTCCCCCCTTTCCTTTCCTTTTGCTTTGCCTTTCTCATTTCCTTGCCTTTTTTATTTCCTTACCCTTTTCACCTTTCATTTACTTTTTCATTTCCTCTTTAATTTTCTAGTTTTAATTTTATCACCTTTTCTTTTTCACTTTTATTTAATTTCCTTGTCTGTTTTTACCCTGTTGTTTAATTTCATTGGTTTTATTGTCTTGTCGTTGCTTTGCTTTTC
Source organism: Carassius gibelio (assembly GCF_023724105.1). Classification (NCBI taxonomy): domain Eukaryota; kingdom Metazoa; phylum Chordata; class Actinopteri; order Cypriniformes; family Cyprinidae; genus Carassius; species Carassius gibelio. The sequence goes on along the minus strand of NC_068379.1, from coordinate 28,960,604 downwards.
CTCTTTCTTTATTTTTTTTCTTTTATCATAACCCTTTAATGGAATTTTCCTTGGACCATTTATTTTTAATTTTCTTCTCTTATTTTCCCCCTTTCTTTTCTATTCTGTCATTAACCATTTTTAAAAAAAATTTATTTAGTTTTTTCTTCTTTTGTAATCTGTAATTTCTTTACACTTTTTCTATTTATTTTCTTCTCTTTTTGAATTGTCATTTATTTAGTCCAGTAAATTTAGGGAAAGTTGCAGAAATTTTGGAAACTTTCCAAGATTTTTTGTAAAATGTCTGGGATTTTTGGAAAGATTCTGGAAATTTACCAGAAATGTTCAACCCCATTGCAACCCTACGTTTATTAAAATATTTTTACATTTCCCATTCTTTCCCTTCCTTACCCTTTTTCTTCTCCTTTTCCCTTCTTGCTTGACAAACTGATGGCTCAGTGTTCTCCCAGCTGCTTGTGTATGCGTTGGGCTCCTGCAGGAGTAAATTGCAGTGTGGTTGTGGAGAGCAGGTGAGCAGAGAGCAGTGCTGGAGGCTTTGGCCTCTGAGCTCCCCATTAAAAGGATCAGACAGTTCTGCACTACACCACACTTCTCAAACTACCACGGCTCGTGCAGGCCAAAGTACACAAGAGGAACATGACCTCAGCATCTATTCATGTCAAATAATGGCCTTAACAAGCTATTCTTCTCTCTCTCTCTCTCTTTTGTTGTTTGTGTCCTCACCATTCTCTCTTGCTCCTAGCAGTCCACTCTACTGTGATTAATGGATAAGCGTGTAGAATATTATATTATGTCGGTATCAGGGCTTCCTACCAGTGTTTTTGTTATTTCAGAGAGCTGTGTGATCCCAGGACACATGTTTTTCCCCTTTAAGAGAATGTATTTAAAAACTTCTCATCATACAGCTCCTTTTAACAATTGATATGCTTGTATTGATAGCGCAAAGGCTTGGTTTTGCTGAAATGAAGAAATGAATAGAGAGTTATATGTACAGCTCACTCTGTTTAGTTTCTCACACACCATATCATTTATCAGTAGAATGTTTTTCACTTTGCTCGCTAACTCTCGTACGGACCAAAAATGTAGGTTGTTATTAACTGAGATCTGAATCAGTCTGATTCATGAGAAAATCATCGGTTGATTTTGTGACCTTTTTTATTAGATTTTTTTTTTTTTATGAACTCACGTTTGTTTGGATCCAAGGGAAGGAGGAGGCGTTTCTGATAATAAATCTGTTTTATAATATATATAATATGTTAATACTGACAGCAAAAGTTGTTGTTTCATTAAACAAAAATGTCCCACGTGTTTAAGGCTTGCGTACTAACCACTAGGCCTCGGCTCCGACCCCGGATTTGTTTTTTGACTGGTGTCTTTCTGTAACATTTAGAAATGTTCTTCAAGTTTGCCAGAGTTAAAACAATCCAAAAAGCCATTTCCATGCCTTACATTTTTCCTTTCAAGCCTGTCATTTTCAGTTCTCCAGTGACTTACCGGTAGATCGCTCATTCATCCTGGCATGCTCGAGGATGTGGGAGCTTTTTGCAAGTTCAGCGGTGTGGGAATTTCACAGCAGTGCTTGAGGAGAAAAAAAAAACACAGGAGATGAATGATGCCCTGAGCTCCCTGAAGGAAAATATCCATATGTATTAATGAGAGTGAGTGTCTGTCTCTCAGGCCTCCTGTACTAATGACTGAAGTCTCGTCTCTTATTCATTGGAATTCAACACATAACAAAGATATATCCTTTGTAACCCAGTGGAAAGAAAAATCAATTTCAACACAGTCTTTGTTTCAATCTCAGCCTTTCCTTTAGAGGGCAAACTGAATGTAATGAAATGTCAGGGTGATCATAGACAAAATCCCCATGGTGCATTTGGATAAATACTACCTTCCTGTGTATTAGAACCACGGACGTACATAGGCATTTCAGTATCTTATAATTCAGTTCATAAACAGGCTTGATTTGAAATGGATCCAAGGGAAGGAGGAGGCGTTTCTGATAATAAATCTGTTTTTGAGAAAAGCAGAATGGCGGCTTTGTTCTCAGACTCCTCCTCCAAGGGACAACTGGCATTTCTGCGGGGAGGAATATGTCTGCGTGATTTATTATGTGATATTTGAAATCGTAGCCTATGAAACAGTCCTGATGCACGGTGTCTAGAAGGTGGTTCAGTGCTATCTGATCAGAGGTGGTGTCAGATGTTGTTGTGTTAGGAGTGGATGAAAGGAGGAAAAGGCCTCAGCTGTTGGTTTGTAGCACAGATGGAATATATGAGCTCTGATTAGGGGTCAGTGTGCCAGGTGATCAAATGATACTTGAATAATGGGATACTTAAAGCAATTCTGAAGACTGTGCTGATCTTTGTTTTCCAATAAATGGTAAATTGAACCTTCAGACATAAAAAAAAATAGGATGCAGAAACATCATGGAAAAGTTTGATTGATTTAATGCAAATGATTGAGTCCTTCATAAATCAGTTTCTCTCATTTCAACGTTTTATGATGTTTCAAGGAGAGTTGGGGCAGAAGTCAAGTTACTTTTGTTGTAATTGCATACAAACAGTCTTTAAAATGACTGTGTTCCACTAAAGAAAGCAAGTCATACAGAAAAGTCATGAGAGTGAGTAAATAGTGGCAGATTAATAATTTTTGGTTAACTCTCATGTTGTGTTCCAGTCATTTTGACCCGGAGACTAGTTAATGTTACTGCATTGGACTAAAATTTGTTGACTTTATTTTTTTGGAACTGATTGATCATAGGCCACATTGATCTGAAGTTATGCCACCTCAGTTTTTAAGTGAACATTGGCAAAAAAAAAAAAAAAAACTCAGGGGCATAAGCATACTTCTATGAGGCCTATGATTAGTTTGGTTTCAAAGTGAAATTCAACACCAGTGCTGATTGAAAGAACACAAGTTGATAAAAACTTTGAATATAAGATTTACTGATTTTGAAATGCCATAATAAGAGATTTGCAATACATTTTTAAAAGGCCGTTCATTTTTGACCTGGAAACACCAAAACAGGTAAAGAATTTCAGCGTAGCGACAAGGGTTAAATAAATCCCTCCGGTGTTGGGACCTGACTCTCTGTGTCAATTGTCATTTGGGCACATTACACTTAGCGTACCTTGTCTTTTAACATGAGCAGAGTAACCTCTCGTAATAGTCTCTCATTATTTTTTCTTACTGAGGTGAAACCAGAGTGTGTTTCCATTTCATAGGAGCTCCGTTTGTCATTGAGGGCCATTGAGAATCTACCCACAATGCCTTGTGGCCCATCACCGGGTGCCGCTGGAGGCTCCAAATTACCTCGTCACAGCTGCTGCTGTTCTGCATGGTTGACCCCACGGAAAGGCTCTGACTGAATTGATTAGAGCCTCGAGCAGAAGTGATGATGTGTTTAAAGAGAGATGATAGAAAATGTCATCGTAATGGATTATGTTGCCAATCTATTGGTGATGCCTTGAATGTAAAATATGAACAGTGAATATTGATTTTCAGGAGTAGCAAAGCATGTTGTTTGTTTCTGTGAGTTTGGGTTACATGACTAAATTACTTTGTGAAGTTGGCTACGAGTTTTCTAGGCCTAGATGGACTTATTCCATTTCCTTTGGACCTTTGGTAGCGGATTCAAAGAGAATACATTTGTAAGATTGCTAATAGTATGAAAATATTATGTTCTGATTTTTGTATATATTTTGAAAACTCAGCTTCTGAATTTGAATTGAATTTGAGGTAGCATGCAGGATGCAGAATTGCAATTTTAATATCAACGTAAGGAAAATTAATAGACATTTAACTGGAAAAGCAAAGGTTGTGAATACAGATTATGAATGTTGACTTGACAGACTTGTTTGAAAATTTAGCAAAATTTAAAAAGCCTTAAAGTTCAAGTGTTTATAGGCCTTGCAGACAGATGGATGGATAGATAAATTGATTTAATTTCCCAGAATGCATTTGTTGTGATGAATTTCGCAGTTGTCGCCAATAAAATTCAAATCCAAATGATGAAAGCGAGCCAGTTCTTATATTTAAAATTCCTCTTCCTGTCTTTCCAAAGTAGCTTCCTGTGGGTTGCTCAGTTGAAAGTCCAAATTAAATTAAAAGTGTACCAATTTTTCTTATGCTTAACCATGCTTCACATATCCTTGACCATATTAAAATGCCACGAATGAATCCTGGTACCCTGAGTTCTCTGGTTGTACAGTCATGTACTCTTGCGCACAGATTTATTATGTAACCTCATCCCGTTGGCTCACTGCAGCAGTTTTTTCAAAGCATTTGTGACTTGCTACTGAAAACTAAAATTAAAATAAAGTGCCCCTTGCATTCTGACGTCTCAATGAGCTTGTAAATATTTCAGAGAGACTCCGAGAGCAAGAGCAAGAGCAGCATGTGATCAAAGAGTTCTGTAAAACATGAATATGGGACTTTTATACATTTAACAACCCTGTAGAAAATAAATGTTGGCACAGTGCAAACACAAGCAGACTTTGTGGTTTCTCTTTTGTGTGCTTTTCTATGATCACTTGATCCCTCATCATCTGAAGGTTGTGTTTCATTGGGACGATGGTTGCTGTATGCTAATGATTGATCAGATTTTTTACGTGATTTTTTTTTTGTGTCGCTGAATTGCAGGTGGGGTTAATGAGGTTTTCTCTGAACATAATTCCATGTGTAATGATATACAGCAGATAGGATGAACCCTTTGTGGATATCAGTCTTTCTGTCAGGCGAACAGTTGCCCGGGTTTGGCTTGCTGCTTCTGGGGGTAGCGTAGATGGCCAGATCTTGTATAGTGTTGGGCTACAGACAGATAAGAACACAGCCTGATGTTGATGTTGGATGGAGCGAAGCTTGTCTTATCTCTGTGAGATTAAGATTGAAGCAGATGGGATGGAGAACAGGGTCTTATACCGCAGCCACAGACTGTCCCTTCCCCCATGATGCTATTGAGGAATTACTAGCAGCCTTTACTTCCATATTCAGCGGAAATGGCTGTTTGCTTTGGAGTACGCCCACTGATTTGAGAGATGGATGCTGGGCAGACCAGCAGTCCGCTTTAAACTATGCCTTCCTCTACAGACTGCAGTCATCACCATTCAAAGGTTTCCTTCCTTTTTCTCTTTACCTATTGCCGTAGTCTTGAATACATAATATTGAGAGTTCTTGCCTTATTTTGATCTATAGAGTTAACGTCAGGCTTTAGTAGTGTTGAAACTTTTTGATCGGTCAGTCTTTTAGCCGGTTAGATTGTAATTGGAAAAGTGTTTCTCAACCTTGATCCTGCAGTCCCATCAACACTACACACCATCTCCCTAATCAAACACACCTGATTCAACCTATCAAATTGATAGTAGAGACTCCAAGACCTGAAATGGTTCTTATCGGAAAAGAGAGAGCTTTCTGTTTTCTATTTTGTGAGCTGTTGTATGATCACCTGCCATCTCATCATCTAAAGGTTGTGTTTCATTGGACTATGGTTGCTGTATGCTTATGATTGATCTGATTTAGATGGTTCCCCCTCGAGCGCAGTGTGAGATCCTCCTAGCTTACTCTTTCAGTCACTCCTGGCCTACTTAAACACAACTGCTGTAACACAAGCTGGAGTACCTCAGGAGATCATGCGTGGGAAAAAAAACTCACAGGCATTGTTCTGCTGCTCCAACAAGAGCGGTCAAGAGTGTTGTGAAAGATCTTATCCTCAGAGGTGTAACTACTCTGGATTGTCACGGGTTGGTGCTGGACCTCACTAATCACTGGGTTTCGGTTTCTGCCAAAGAGAAAAACTCAAAGCTCAATAGAAACAGGTTTAGCCTTATTGATGAATTTACAGAGCAGGCTCTGTTGGAGCTGAGTTTTTGTTTGGGGGTTATGGTACTTCCATCGTTTGTCCTGGCCTGGGAGAATTTTTTCTTGGGTACAAGCTGCACTGCGCCATCATCATTTTTCACAGTACAAGGCCACCCTCTGAGGCTTAGGAAAAGTTTAGCAATTGCCGCACCACAGTGCTATGCTCAAAGCATATTTGACAGCCCACCCTCTTGGTTTTAAGGGTCTTCTCTTGAGTTTGCTCACTGACCCGAAGGCCTGATCAGTGTCCAGGTGGTAAAGTTGGGTACACACCCTTGGCCTCAGAACTGCAGGTGTCACTTGGCAGGTTCCATGAGCTCCAGCTGTGTCAGCCCGCTGGTTTCTGCACACTATCCTTGCTTCTCCCTGGAGTGTTGACCCAAATAGCAAGCCCCAGGGAATACGAAAACGCACGCATACAAACAACCCGAATCTGTCAAGTTTAAGTAAAGAGTGGAGGTGCAAGAATGGATCTGGATTTGTAGGTCTCTGGAAGGAGATTAAACATGGCCTTACGTGACATTCCACACTGAGACCTATTCCACTGCTTCGCTCTGGTTGTCGCAAACTCCATTCTGGAGCTTCTGTGGGAGTTGACAGTGTTGATTCAGTCAGCATTTGAGAAAGTTTTCACGTCTTATTGGAAACCAGGGAATGTTGTTTTTCCCAAGGAGAAACAGCAAAGCATTATTCTCGTGCCCAGTCCTGCAATGTACAGTCAGACGTGGACTACCAAGTGGACACCTTGCCAAGAACTCACACAGTCACCAGCAATGGTACTCAAGCCACAGTGTGTGTGTGTGTTTTCCTTCTCTGCCTTGTTTTATCAGGACCAGAACAGCTTTTCCTACTTTGGAGCCAGTGAGTCTACAACAGAGCTGTTGTTGTGTTAGACCACTTGCACTTAGACTTGTGTTAATGATTCTTGCTAATGGGCCGAAGCTTTCGATCCCTTGTGGTGTAACTGGAGAATAAGAGAAGGTCATACGTCTGTGAATAGTATTGGTTTTCTCCTCTACTTAGCACACACTGAGCAATACCCTACAAGTTTACTATGCCCCATGATACCTGCACTCCCACCACAGGAGCCAATATTGTTGATGTTAGAGAGGAGCTAGTTTACAATGTACACTTTGACCAAGTGTTTACACGTCTGTGGTGTAGGCTATATTTGCAATGTTTATGCCTTGCTTGTATATGCTGCTTTGACTTTAGGTAACTAATACAAACCAGGATGTTGAGGATATTAGCCAGGCATCTTTAAAAAAAAATTATATCCTACCGACTCTGCTGTCGGAAGTTCACACTTGGGGCAGCAGCAGTAATTTTCCCCTCATGTCTTTTTCACCATCTAATGGTTCTATATTTCCTGCCCGCTCTGCCAGGAGAGCTGCTCTGAGGAGGATTGGGGTGGGGGGGTAGGGGGTTCTGGCGGTACATTGCAGCAGAGATGGGCACACAGGCTTCTGCTCTCTCTACGTCATGTTCATGAGGATCTACAGACATGATTCCCTGTGGGAAAATAGCCTGTCTGCATCTCCTGCCCTCTCATTCTTTATCACTCTCAGCATGTTCTGTCACCCTGAGGAAAGCCTCAGAGTCTGGCGATGACTGACAGTGAGAATGCCTCTGTTCTTCTCTGCGTTCCATGTGCACTCTGCTGTAGCATCTTCTTGGCAGCCTTCACCTCCATGTAATCTCTAGCACATACAATAGAAGATCCTTTCTGTATGTTTCAATGAGTCCGAGTGCATGCCCCACCTTTAGGAAGAAGGTGGTAGTGCCTTGGTTAAGGTAAACGTAATAAATAATAATAAGTATTTATTATTAATAATTATTAATATTAACAATATGATTAATATTATTACTGTATATTTACAAAATATTATACAATAGTAAGTTATATTATTTCTTTAAGTCTGTTTTCATTTTTTACATTCTGAATTAAAGACAACTTGTGCTTTATCTTTTTTTCACTATAATTTGGATTATTTTGGATATAGAGCAGACAGGAATAATTGGGGGACAGAGCTGGCATTCAACTTGGGTTGCCAAAAGCATAACCGCGATGTGTGTTGGAGGATTCGCCCAACAAGGCTATTGGCTACCTTGTGCTTTTTTCATTGTTACAACTGAGTTAATTTCCTCTCTGTACTGTACAGAACCTCTGCAGTGGAGAGAATCACTGTAATTAGTTTCAAAAATAGACATCATTTATTACTCAAGAGGTTAAACATTAGATGTACCCTGGTAATGACATGTATCAAGCTGTGGTTTGCAAACCGTACGGTTCTTGTTTTATGGGAACCGTTTCAACCCCGACTGATTTCTCACCTAAGCTGTCTGTTGTTGGCAGGGACTCCTCATTCCTTTATCTGTATTTTTTATTCTCTCTTAGAGAACTCTCTGTTCTGTCTGAAGGTGTGATTTATGTGTTCTTTTATTGAATTCCTGTGCTTTGTTTTAACTGAAAATGGCAATGGTGATTACTTAGCATTTCTCTCAGTTTCATCGGCAGCATTAAAACCGTCCTCATCCTTATCTTAACTTGAGTCAGTCGAATAGTGTAGAAGACATGCCGAAGGAATGTGATTTATGAAACCACTTAGCATGTGCGTGCGATACTCAAAAATTGAGAAGGCTTGTAATTGGATGAGATGTTATTTACCTGCTAAAATTGCATGTGCCAAAAAATGTAACTGAGAGCTCTGTTGAATGGGAAGTTCCTTCTTCAATTATTCCTGCAAAGCTTCACAAGAAGAAAAGTGAGCATACAGGACAGTTAGAGCTCGTTATTGTCTCTCTTCTTAGAACACTGATTAAAGGCAAGGGTTGACGGAGGAGTAATTTTATCGTTATAATGAAGAGTGTATCTGCAATTAGCCTTTTGTCCTTCCACAGCTAGTTCAGGCCCTCGGATCCAAACATGCGTGACTCTCACAACTCATTTAGTCTGACCGAGGAGCCTGTCGTCTGACGCTCTGTGCTGGTTAAAGATCCCCGCTGAACATTTTAACCGTGGTACACAATAATCTAAATTGTGGATTGCGGTGCATTGCGTGGCTGCTCTCTGGCTTATAACAGCATGATGAGTTTGATTTTGATATTCTCTGTGAAAGTAGTCGAAGCTTGTTTACATTTGTATGTGCAGAAACGATTTGGGAAATACCAGAAAGAAAAGGGCAACAGTGCCACCCTGTGACACAAATACTGTTCTTACCTTGTTAGTCTTTCAGTTCTGGTATCTAATGGCTGTAAGATCAGAAACTATTTTTTTTTTCATTGACTAAAATATTGTTTTGGGATTATAAATGCATTAATTTAGCAGGTGCTTCTTCCCAAAGTGGCTTTGCTTTGTCACCAGTTAAGACACAGGATTTACAGTTGATCCAACAAATTTCTTTTAGATTATTTTGAGTGTTAGAATTAAGATGTTCAGTTAATGTATAATTTATAGAAAAGACTGATATGATGCAATCTATGTTTCCTACTTTTTGCTTGATAACTAATGATTTTTATTTATTTTTTTCACTTGAAAACAAGTTAAAGAAGACCTAAAATGCAGTACTTTTAAAACATCTCAGACATGTTTCTTAGAAAGAAACTGCAGACTGCAACTGACCTTAGAAAGTTCAAGGCTCACATTTCGTCTGTACTTTCTCACTGGTTTCCCAGTGGGCTGACCTGTTCTCTTTGACGGTAGCTTCGGAAAGATACTGAGTGCTTCTCTTCAATCTACGCTGAACTCAGCTGGCCATAAGTGAAAGATGTGATTCATATGCTTTACAGTTCGCTTTCTGAATCTGAGCTTTTCATTTAAAAGGAAACTTTTTCTGTCGCTTTTTCTTGTTCACTTTCCTTGAATTCTTCACTGAATACTCATTGAGATTGGTCAGACCACAGAGACATTTTATGTCTGGTATTCATTTTTATTTAGACAAATTCAGTAATTTGTTAGAATGATTCAGATTGCTAACCTCTAGTGATCAACCTGAAAATGTATGCATTTTATTGACTGATTCTTCACAAGAACCAGCATAGCGTTATTTGCCTATGAATTGGACTACAGTGTTTCCACAGCTTAAAGATACAAATCACCCAAAAATGAAAATTCTGGCATAATTTCACTGTCCTGTCTGCAAATAAGTCTGCATAACACACAAAAAATTATATTTTGAAGAAATTTGGCATCAAAATAACATTAGACCCCATTAACTTGTATTGTTTTTGGCAAAAACAGAGCCATTTTCAGAATATCTTCTAGTTTTCCACAGCCGAAAGAAAGTCATACAGATTTGGAATGACATCGGGGTGATTAAATGATGACAGAATTTGTATATTTGGGTGAATTATGTCTTTCAAGTGTGGGAACCTGCAGTCCAATTTACAGGAAAATAACTCTTGCCGTTTTTTGTGAAGAATCAGTCAAAAATGCTTTAGGCAAATTTTCAGTGATAAACTATCACTTTAGTTTGCATGCAATCATGAAGAAAGGTGAAATAGAAAAACACTATTTTTTTTTTTTTTTTGTATTATTTTCTGATTGCATTCAATTCACACTGCAAAACTCACGATACAGGTAAATAAATATTTGATGCTGTGCAACTGTAGAGTCGGCACTAATGCGGCGCAGAAGCTAAACAGTGCTTTTAGAAAACACTACTGTGTCCTCAGTGAACACAAGGAGGCTGTCAGGGTTAAAGAAATGTGCTGCAGGGAGATGTATTGTTTGGCTTGCCACTATTTTATTCGGCTGCTTTTACATTTTTCCTCCATAAAACATCTTTCTTCTGCTCTAGCTCTTCCTAGTGAAACAAACTGTGATTTAAGGAACTCAAAGGAGGGAATCGCTTTCCTTTTTTTGTCTCTGGTTGTACATATGACTGGTTATTAATGTGTGATTATCACTCTTTTTGATTGATTTTCTATGCCTCATTTTGCATCTCCTTCACTCCCTTCTGACTCCATTCTGGACTTTGGAAAGAGAGACTCTTATTTTTCCTCTTTCACTTTTATGAGGCACATTTATAGCGGAGGTCATATTGTTTTCATGCTCACGACACGTCACCTGATGCGTTTAGCACAGCCGTTGGGTCATGTTTTGTGGCGTTCACCTGCAGGGGAAAGTTTGGAGACTGTTGGTAACTTGGAAAGTTGGTGACGTGACAGGGGATTGAAACGAAATCTGCAGTAGCTGGAGATAACATCTAAACTCTTCTGGCAGTATACGAGTGGATAATGTGTTTGTGAAGGGATGTTGTGGAATAGGTAGAAATGTATGTACCATTGTGGTAGATCTGAAAATGCATCGAGTTATACTGATATTTGATATTAAGTTCTTTATTTCTGTTTTCTTTCTTGTGTCTATTCAGGTTGGGTGATCAAGCAGTAGTCCAGCTCTGACAGCCAGTGGAAACCCAGGTGTGTATCTTTATCTGGGGTTTTGCAATATTTACATGTATGCATTTTGCAGACACTTAAATTGCATTCAAAGGATAAATTTTATCAGTTTTTGCTTTCCCTGGGAATCAAACCCATGACCTTGTCATTTTTAGTGCCCGGCTCTACTGTTTGAGCTAAAGAAAGCAATGTAACTGCAATAATTTTGGCTATATTCTATAAATCAATCCAGGAAGGTTGTGTGTGCTTGTGCAAAAACTCACTTGTCTCTTACCAAGGCTCAATTATTGTGTTCAAAAATACAGTGTAATAGTAATATTGTGAAAGAAGTTTTTTATTTTAATATAATTTAAAAGGTAATTATAAATGTAATGCCTCTTGTGTTCAGTTTAATACATCCTTGCTCTGATGAGGTGTCTGTAGTGTGCTTGTTTGTTTTTATTCACAATCATTGCATGCTTTAAAGTATTTGCAGTAGTGCTGTAGTTCCATTAGAGGCGCTGGAGAGCTAAACTTGTACATAGCCTGCTTTGACCCTAGTGACATCTTTGATTCATTCACACAGTCTGCTTCTGTGTTCTGTTGTGTCAACCTGCTACATTACTGGATAGATGATTCCAGTCTACAGAGCAGCTACCATCTTGCCTTTTTATGCATGTCAAAAAATTGTCACTTATTCTATAAGATTTGCAATCTTTACTGTTGGTACCAAGTTTTGCATCAGAAGGTCTGAAAACACAGTTGTATGCTTTTTTTCTTAATCTTTATTTTTATTTTTTTAAATGTCCCAAAACTAGCTACTGTTTCATGATGTTAATTGATGAGTTATTTGACAGTTATATAACATTATTGAATTATTTTCTTAATTAAAGAACATCAGATTTGCAACTTTATTGCTTTTAAAAACACTCAGTATCAGTATAAGTTCAGTATTGTCTTCATTACTGTGATGCTGAAGGACTATAGTAATTGTGTTACTGTAATTTTAAAGGCTTTTGAAGATCTCGAGACTGTTTATAGATGTATAATGTTAGTGTACTAAAACCTTGATGATTGCTATTATTTATTTTAAATAGTTGTGAATTGAGCGTTTTCTGTTTTGTGAAAGTACTGGATGAGGCGCAATGGTTTGCATTGTCCTGATGATGGCGCTAGAGTTTCTTCCAGATTTTCAGACTGAAACTGAACATGAGCCAGTGAGCAGATCCAGACTGCTTCATGTTTAAATATTTCATTCATTGCACTAAACAGCAACTGCATTTAATATTCTAGTGATCATGGCTAGTTTAAAACTGAATTTCTAAGATCCTTTTTAACCACTAACTTTGGAAATCTTGGATTTCTTTTTTTACTTTTTAACAGATTTCGCTGTAGCCCAAAATCAAATATTTGCTCTAAGCACGCAAGGATGACTAGTTTTCTGTTAAGTATTAGACATATGGGTGAAAAAAAACACTTTAACGCAGCTGAAAGTGAGCGGGAATGCATTAAATCTCTGATGTCTTGTTTTACAATCTTAGCTACTTAAATTTATATATATATATATATATATATATATATATATATATATATATATATATATATATATATATATATATATATATATATATATAATTGTCTGTTATGTTTATTTCATCTAAAGTTTCTTATTTTAAGACATCGTTATTACATTTAATACATCATTGAAGTTATTTCAAGTATGGAATAATTTTTTTTATGGTTTTAGTTGCATTGCAGGGTGTACTGCAGCAGAACAAGAACTGAAATGTGAAATAAAAGCAGTTTCTTGGCAAAGAAAGTAGTCTTGGTGAAAGGATGTCAGGGGAGGAAACATGTTGTTTTTGGCCATGTGAACCCAGGCTTTTCATTGGCTGAAGTTGCCATGATGTCATGGACTGGACTGAAGGGAGCAGACTGCTCTTGCCTCAGGTAAAATAGCAGGATACGTGATCGAGAAGGGATGTGAGGAAACAAATCCAGCACAAACTCTCCAGCGGTCTGTGTTTACTCGGTCTAGCCTTGTGAAGCTCTGCCAGTGTCCTCTCTTCTGAGCTTCCTGCTTCTCTCTCTCCTCTCACCAAGTACCAAAAGCAGAGGAGGGGGAGGAGAACACGCATGTGTGTGTGTGTGTGTGTGTGTGTGTGTGTGTGTGTGGTAGAGCTGAAAGTGTGGAGCGAGGGAAGGGGGCTGGCATTGCACACCTTCACTGAGAGCCTCAGAAACACAGAACAGTGCAGTCAGGTAGCTTCCAGCGTCCGGGTCAAGCAGCTATGGCCCTGGTCGTGGACGCCGCGCACTGCCTGGGGGCCTACTACTGCCTCGTTAGGACCCGATTCAAGCGGCGACGCAAGAAGCGCTCGGAGCGGAAAGGTCAGAACACTTTCTTTAACAAGCCTGGCAGAGATCTGTGATCGTTTTCGACTTCTAAAACTTGATCGTATGCAGTGTTTTCTTCAGTATGTGTGATTTGCATTTCTAGACTGATATTTAAGAGTAGTTGACATGAAACTCTTTTGAGAAGTTTGTTTATTGCAGTTTGATGGATGTAAAATGATTTTAAACTCTAATTCCTTAATTAGAGAAGAGATTAAAGAGAATGTATGAAATATTTTTCAGTTTTATATCTGTTGCTTCATCAGCTTTATGCAGTATTTGTCATTTTATCGTTTTAAATGAAAGTAAATGGCACTTTTTGTTGTTTCGTCTGGTAAAATCAGAAGCTGGTAATGCAGTTTTCTGTATGATACAACTGTGTGCTTTTGGATAATACAACTTTGAAAAACTGGGTAAATAAGTTTAGAAATATAAAGATATTTAGAAATACTGTGATGTCTACAGATCCTACAGTGTCTTCAGTTCACTTTCTAAAAATCCTTCAGTAATCTTTTTTTTTTATTATTATTATTAAATTATACAATTTTATTATTGTTTATATTTAATATTTTATTTTATATAAAAATTTTAATATTGCAGGTATCCAAAGTTGAATCAGCCTTTTTATTAAATTATTTATAAATCTATTGGATATTAATTAATTTAGTGTAAAACATTCCCTGATTATTACAAACTTGATTTTTGTAGTTTTGTTGTTGTAGTTTTCACATAAACATCTTAATGTGCTTTTAATTAATTATTTTTTTTAAGTTAGTAAAATTGATGTTTGGTCAAAATTATAATTCCTGTGTGAAAAAAAAAAAAAAAGCTTTTACCTGGATTTATCATTCAGTTGAGTTGATGAGAGTCTTTTAGTTCTTAAATGTATTTTTATATTTTTTAAGTTTTAAAAGGTCTTATTATGACTAATAAATAGGCTCACACAGTATCTCATTGATGTAAATTAATAAGGCAGCCTTTTCTCAGTGGTTTGGAGTAGGGGTGTGCACAGATAGTCGAATATTCGTTCTGCTCTAATTATTAGATCAATAAAAATGATATTCGAATTATGCAAATAAAAGCCTAATTTGGTCACTTTAAACCTAATTTGGTCACTTTCTGTGATTCTCTACAGCATATTTGAAGATGAATGGAAGCAAAAAATAATTAATTAATGAATACGGGCCGTTCACATATCATGCCTGAAAATGCGTGGAAAACGCTAGACGCGCCTCTTTCTCCTTCTCCAAAGCGCTAAATTTCTTTCTAAATGGCAATCCATATACAGCTTTTATCAGCTGTTCCTTCATCTTTGCTGAGCTTTCAATGTTGTTACGGGAAAGGATGAAGCTGAATGTTTGGTTCTTGTCACATGACCCGCGGTGCGCGATATGTAAACGGCCCATAAGAACTGCGGTCTTCTACAGTACTTCAAATATGCCGTGGAGAGCCACAGAAAGTGACCGAATTCAAGAACATTGTTGCGCCATCTCTCAAGCAATGAATAAACACCGCTAACTTGGAGAATGTAGTGAACACTTCTCTTCAATTCACAAAGCGCTTCACAAAACATATTCGCTTAGCACGTTATTGTGAGTCCCGACAACGTCTGTGCCGTCAGAGCGCGTTTTCGCCACGGCCGGCCTTATTGTTAACAGACTAAGGAGCGGACTTTCCCCGATCATGTTTACATGCCCGTATTTCTTAACAAGAACATGTAAAACAACAGAAAAAAAGACCATTTAAAAGTTAAGTGTAGGTTATGTTCTACAATAGCCTAATTGCTGCAGGCTGCTTTACGTTTTTTATCTATACTTTTGTTTGTTTGCATGCATTGTTAAATGTTTTCAGCTACAAAACACGATGTGTAATGTTCAAGCTTATTGTGTGGAAGCTTGTTCAAAATGATGGAAACATTAAATATTGCTGAAAAATAACGTCTGTCTCATTAAACTTGATTTAAATAAACGGATATTCGAATATTCGTTTTTTTGTGAGCTCAAATATTCGAATGTGATATTTGCGGAAAACGCCCATCCCTAGTTTGGGGAGATTTTCTGCATGATTCAGTTTGTTGTTGCGGGAGTACTCGTGAGTGTTGCAGTGTTTTGTGAGTGATGTGTGTTTCTGTGGTTGGTTTAGTTGATGCTGTTCTTGCTGGGATTGTTGTGGAATGAGCAGCATGTGTTTCTGACGGGTCACCAACGTGATGAGCCACAAACAGATCGCTCGCAGGCATGCTGGAGAATTATATTGAATTATTAATAGATTTTATTTATTTTTGAGTTTGGTTTATATTACGTTACTAAAGCACTGAAGATCAGTTAAATTTTTTATGCAATGTTCTGACAGATATGAATCCTGAAATGTCACACTTGTCTCTGACTGCTGTTGAAGGCCCTCTCTCTCTCTCTGTCTCATGTCACATGACGGTGTTATTTTGGAGAAGACTGGACTTAGTTAGGAAACGTTGCTTCAGCAACTTTAACTTTGTACTTGCTAAACTCCTCTCTTTTTTAATCTCATTTTAAGGGTACTTTTAAAAATGTTCTGAATAACTAATTTCCATTTAGGTAGGTGTGAAATCTTATTCCAAATGGTATTATTATTTTTTCTTCTTCTTCTTTTTTTCTTTTGCACCGTCATCTGATTTTATATGAAGAGATGAAGTGTGTAGAAATGCAAAATTAATTAGCTGCTTTTTGCGGAAGGTAATGGAATTAAAGTTTGTGAATGTCAGTTTGAGATCTAAATTTCAGCTTCTTTGCCCCAATCTGCCTTAAATATTTTATTTAAATATAAATATTTTCATCTTTCTTAGTTAATGTGTGTAATAATTCTGTCCTACTTTGGAAATGTACAGTACTTGGTGGAAGTGTTTAATAAGTGTTTAACTTCTGATATCTATGCTTGCATCCCCAAATGCACCCTGATTATGCAGTTAAATCACATATGGTTAAAATGAGGAAACTTAAACGGCAGCATAATCATGCATTATTATATAGTCTATTGTCTTTGCTTCAGGAGTCAACTTCAAATGCTGTCCGAGTAGGCAGCTCACTGGGTTTTGGAGCACAGCTCATGTATTTGTCCACCTGTCCAGGAGTGGGGTGAGGAATTGGGGATCACACTCGACCAGTGTGCTGATAAGCCCAGGCAGGAGGTGTGGTGGCAGCCGCTGAGGGTTGTGTTTAAAGTTATTATCCGATAGGTGTGTAACATATACCAGTGCCATGGTTCGGTTCATATCATGGTTTTAGAGCCACGGTTCGGTTTTCTTTGCTGTGGGGTTAGGGTTCATGCCATGGCACCAGCAATGCTAAAGAACACTCAATTCTCTTTAAGTTGATAATAATAACAATAATACTAATTGCTCTTTGTTAGTTGATGTTAATTAATGCAACAAAAAAAAATGCTTATTTTATTTAATTTATCCATGGCAGAGTCTCAGAGTGTGCCAGTAGTTTATGGGTTAAAATAGCTTCAATATTTAAATTGAAATGACATGCAAGTGACAATTGTCTCATCTGGGGGCGGGGTAGGCCATGAGAGTACTGCGGTATGTACTGTGGATGGCGTATTTCGGTTCTTTGGTTCGATTTGAGTATCGTTACACCGCTATTATCCGAGCATTTGCCTTTACATTCTGAGCTGTGCAGGCTGAGACCTGTCAGCCAAGCAAATCCTGCGCTGTTGAAGTGGTGTTTTCAGCACGGCTCTCACCCCTTAATGCGGCCTGGCAACTTAAGGCGGCTTTGTCAAACCCGCGAGTTTGTCTCCTCTTCATATCTGAGGCCGGATGCCGAAAGGAGCAGAAAAACGAAGGCGTGATTCTCTTTGAGAAGTCTTCTGCTAGTGTAATTCCCTCACTCACTGGCCTGATTGGGCTGCATTGTGTCGGTGGCGTCTCTCTGTGCGCTTGACGCCTGACATTGAGCTGGATCAGAGTTATCTTTGGAACTTTAGGGGCTTTGCGTCACTCGTGGTTCCTGCAGCATTGGTGGTAGTAATGAATGTGCCGTGAGGACGTGGTGTGGCATTGAAAATCACAAACATGTGACTCATTGTGCTAGTATTTAAATATGTGGTTTAATATTAGGTTTGAATAATAGTCCAAGCATTAAATCTGTGTACATTTCTGCTTAAAAGTTTACATACACTTTTATTTTATTTTATGAATTTATTTTTCTCTTCTCTTCACTTAATTTTATTTTATTCATTTTCATTTTATTATATAATTTGTTGTTTATTTATTTATATGTACAGTATCTATGTGTATATGTGTGTGTGTGTGTGTGTGTGTGTGTGTGTGTGTGTGTATATATATACACAAACACACACACACAAACGTGACACATTGTGGTTGTGTTTAAATATGATAAAGGTAGATGATATTAGATGAAAGATATTAGAAATCTTAAAACTCTTAGATGAATGAGATATGATACAAGTTTAATCTGAAGTACTAAAACTGAAAAATAGAAAACTACATAGAACAATAAAAAAACACAAAAAGAATAAAATGACAACAACAAAAAAAACTTTACCAATTTTTTGTTATTGTCTCATCAAAAATATAGCATATATAATATTACTACCCTGAAAATATAAAATATTTTCAGAGTATTACTGAGAAACGTAATACAATTATATAATTTTTTTTTAATGCTAAATATCTTGCAGATTCTACAAAGACTGTGCAAACATTAGGGATGAAGTTCAGACTCTTTTAAAGGCTCTCCAGTGGGCCACTGATGACATGTGGAGGAGAGATTTCTGCTCAGCCAGCAGACTGGAGGAAATGAAGCTTCTCTGATGGACTGAAGGGAACGTGTGCGCTCTGATAATGGTGGAGCTGGGGAAGATCACCATTGCTCTTCTCACTTTATTATGCTGTATGAACACATGCAGCAATGTTAACACACACCACTCTTTAGATTCTGCAAATGTCTGTAACATAAAACGTATTTCTATATCACTTACGTGGTTGACTATAAACATGTTGATAATTTTGATTTCAAGTAACTTACTCAGAAAGACTGAACTGAGAAAACTGATCGTTGTAGTTACAAGGTGTTGGAAACTCAGACGCGAACAGGAGGAGACGATATATCTTCAGCAGGACTCTTCGATTAAAACGAACCCTGGTGTGATTGCTCTGTTAGTGCAGTTCGTTTGATAATGTATTTTATCCATGGAAATCTTGAGGTGTTTGAAGTTATTGTTATTGTTATTGTAATCGCTGTGTGTTTTTCTGAAATTGCACTAAAATGAGCAAATAAGCAGAGAAATCATTACGGCTAATGTAATATAAGTTGATATAGTAGCCCAGTTTGCAGTAACAGTGAATCATCGTAATTAAAAGCAATTAAAAAGAGCAGTTCTTATTCCGCTAAAGTGATACTGTTAACCTTTTCTTTACATATCGATGAAACGAGCTCATGCAACTGGAAAACCGAGACAATCCTCAGCTCTCCAGTCTAATAGAGAGTCACCGCAGAACATGGTTGAGACTACATAATTAGCCTAGATCAGTGGAGAGACTCGTGTGTGTGTGTGTGTGTGTGTGTGTGTGTGTGTGTGTGTGTGAAAGAGAGAGTGAAACGTTGTTGTCATCCCTTCATTTCCAGACTCATTACCTCCAGGTTGTAGTCTGAATAACTGCTAATGTTTAATTCTTAAGTAAGCTGCCCGCCCACATTTAATGACTCAATCACTGCAGACCTCCAACACTCAACCCTCATAGACAGCATCTCTCTCTCTCTCTCTCTCTCTCTCTCTCTCTCTCTCTCTCTCTCTCTCTCTCTCTCTCTCTCTTAATTGAGCTCACATTCATCACGTCCTTCACTTCTTCCCTTTGTCTTTTGTTAATTAATTCTCATTCTTTCATTTGTCTATTCTCTTCTGTTTTTTTTTTTTTTTGCTTTCATTCTTTCTCTTCCTCTGTTTGTTCTATGTCTTTGTTTGTATGTTCACTTGTCTGTTTATCCATTCTCTTTTGAATAATTTTTTTCTTTGTTGCTCTTTTTCTTTGATTAATTTCTTCATTCTCTGGGATATTCATTCTTCTTTTTTCATTATTTTATTATCTTGTATGTTTGTTTCCTTTGTTCTCGTACTTTTGGTCATTAATTATTTAGTACTTTTGTTTGTTTTATGCATGTTCCTTATTTGATTGTTTTCATTTTTTCCATTAGTTCTTATTTTCCCTTGTTTTCTTTTTGTTAATTCGTTTGTTTCCTCCCGTCTTTGTTTTTCTTTCATTAGTTTTCCCTTTGATTCTTTTTCATTTATTTGTTTTGCTACCTTCTGTTTGTTCTGCTATTTCTTTGTTCTTTCATTCTATCTTTTGTCTGTTCATCCACTTTATTTTGGTTATTCTTTTCTTATATTTCTTTATTGAATATTCTTTCATAAGTTTCTCATTGACTTTCATTTATTCATTTATTATTTATTTGTTATTTTATTCATTCTTTCATTATCTTGTCTTTGGTTTCTATTGAAATGTTAACTTTTTTCTTATTTTGTTCATTGTTGTATTTATTGGATGGTGGTTACACTTTGAATAAAATAAAGTAAAAAAGTATTATTAATATAATAACTATGCTTGTAACACACCTTATAATGCATTGTATGATCTTAAATATAACAAACCACAACTATAATACGTTATAAGTGGACTTTCCAGTGCTCTACTTTTGCAGTGTTTTTCTGTGTAAAGACGTGCTAGA
This sequence comes from Carassius gibelio, assembly GCF_023724105.1. Lineage (NCBI taxonomy): Eukaryota > Metazoa > Chordata > Actinopteri > Cypriniformes > Cyprinidae > Carassius > Carassius gibelio. The sequence goes on along the minus strand of NC_068379.1, from coordinate 28,940,241 downwards.
CATATATGGCCTTTGCGCTGGCATTTGCTTTGCATTTCCACATTTCATCCATGAGCACCCTGTTTTTAAGATGCCATGTCAAGTTAATAGAAATTGAAATCTTTACATGCAGTGCCACTCACCAATGTCAGTAACAAACCAGTGGACCAATCAGAAGACCCCAGAGGCGGGGCAAGGGTTGTGAGCTTTTGTTTACAGTAGCAAGCACCTGTATTATTTGATGGCAACATGTCGGAAGAGGCATTCATTGCAGCTGTGTCCAGATACCCTGAATTATATACAAAAATTTCCAGTAATTATCACAACCTGTTTCTTACAGAAAAGAGAAATATTTATTTTACTGCATTACGTCCCAAAAGCTTGAGCTGGGCTTTTTTTAAAACCATTCCTGTGCACGCCCGGCATCTCCCGTTTTTAAACACAAAGACGCATTCTGTGTGAACGATCCTTCACACTTATCTGTTCACTGTTACACCTTTAGAAATTTCATTATGTTCATTAGAACGTATGACAACAACCAATTTCAGATGTAGCAAAGAATCTTTAAATATAATAATGCATTTTAACATTACAATTATTACGAAAGGATATTATGCATTACAATGTACATTATAAATACATTTATAATACTTAAAGGCTTGAAGTAAACCGTTACCATAATGTTTCTTTTATTTGTTTACTTTTCTTTCTTTTGTTTCATGCATTTGTTCTTTCCTTCATTTGTCTCTTCTTTCATTCATTCCATTAGTTGTTGTTCCCTGTCCTTTTGTTTCTCTCGGTCTGTCATTATCGTGGAAGCAGTTGAGACTGTTTTGACAGTATTTGCACGTGTCTGTTTCCACTGAGCTCTGTCTGTCTGTGATGTTTTGGATGTTCAGCGCTCCTGCCTGTCCATCACCGTTCCCTTCAGAGCCGTTAATAACCCAGCCACCGGCTGTAAAATTCACCGGCTAATCCACTCAGGCATGTACACGCACCCAGCGCTGGCTTCCTCCCTGTGGATATTGGAGTAACTGACCTGGCCTTGAATTAGGAGTACAGTGATAGTCATCTGTTGTGTGCAGCGGGCCGCTGAGGCGAGGAAAATAGGCAGGGAAGGAGACGAGCAGAGAGAGAGAGAGAGCAAGAGCCAAAGACGAGAAAAGACAGGATGATACATAGTGCTGAGGCCAGCAAACTCCTGTCCATCCAGTGTAGGTTAGGAAAGCTGAGGATTAAGCACACACACTCTCACACACACACAGAGCTGGATATAAGCTCCAGGGGCTCATCTGTGCTCATAACCAAGATTTTGAAGCAATTTGTCATGCTTCAAGATGCCGCATCAATCCGTACAGTCCCTCACAAGGGGTCACGCTCTGAGGGCAAAACACATATTTTTCCATTAAAAGGAATGAATGCACATTGGTGAGCATAAGGGACTTCTTTAGAAAAAAAAATAAAAAAGGACAAAAATCATGCTTTGCCCATCCTGATTCTAAAACAAACTCCTTGAACAAAATAGTTCAGCATTGTTTTGTGGCACAAAATTTTAATCTGCTGTTCTCTGACCGTATCGTTTTTCTGTTTATGATGTTACGTAAATTGTGCAAGCCTAATTCACAGTATTAGATTAAAAGATCAGAACACACATACCTCCCCTCAATATCAGGACAGAAGTGGACAAAAGAGATGGATTAACTGCCATTTTTCTTCTTATTTTCAAACTAAACTAAAAAAGTGAAGACTGTTTTGTATTCCCCAAAATTCTTCTTAAGAATATTCTTTTTTTTTCTTCTCCAGATTGTTCTTAAGACAAAACTTTCAAATTCAAATTATTGAAAAAAATCTTAATTAGCTTCATAAATTAGGATAACCCCAGACTTGTCTTAAAACTCAAAATTTAGGAATGATTTGATGAATTTATTTGATTATTTCAAATTAATTGTCAAATTTAAGCATTACAACAATACATATAATACATGGTAGGACTATTAAAAGCGATAATGTAAACGATGATTGTCATGATTGTGTGTGACATAACTTTTTGTGCTGAATTTGAAGTTCATTAACAACTCTACAAAAACATCAGAAAGGAGCTGATTTTTTATTTTAGCCTTTAAATATGGCATCATCTTTGGCAGTATTCAGCACATATGAACACGTTTACTGTAGCAACGTGCATACAGGACTCGTTCACTCTATGGAGAGCACACAAATGAATGAAATGGATCACTACATCTTTAGACAGGCTTTCTAAAAGTAACCGTTTAAAAAAAATGGCATCAAAAATAGTGTGCATGCTTATTATGATTATTGCTGTAATCTGCAGGCAGCACAAAAAGACGATCTTTGAGATGTTTTGCATTTAGTTTATCAATGAGTGTTCAGCAAGCAATGGCTCCTTTATTCTTAAATAGTTTAACAATATTCCAAAGTACTGCCATATTTTTTGTATAAATGATGTCTGCGTTGACCCAGAATTACCATAGCAACTGCTTAAGCACCCTGTCATCATGCCTGTGAGTTTTGCACAGGCAAGCACCACTAGTTTTCATCAGTAATTGGACAGTCACGTAACATATTTCCTCATAAGCTATAATAATGTGTGAGGTTTTAATAGGGTCTTGTTCTGGCCGTCGTTTCTCCTGGTGGTCTTTTAGCATGAGGTTTGCAGGTACACGTCTGGCAGCTGCTGTTCTCACTCTGACAGCAGATTCATTTATCAAGCCCCATATATTAGGAGCCACTTTATCAAATTGTCTCGTCGTGAGCTTTTGTGCAGGAACCTCCTAAATGTGTCTGCAGTCGGAAAACCCTGTAATTTGCGGCAAGCTTAAAATGAGTGTTGGCAGACTAATTCAAATCTGTTATTGGTCATTAAAGTGCTGAAATTCAATAATGGAGGTGGTGGTTCTCAGCAGCTGCTCACGGACGGCCTGAGGTGGCTGTGCTCGCCTTCCCAACATGCCTGGCCCATCAGTTCTTATCAGGTGGAGCGACAGCCTGCCCCATCCACTGGGACTCCTCTCCATTAGGAGCTCGGCCGGCCAGTGTCCACCACACATATAGTCCATTAAGCCTCGTTATGTGGGGGCAGAAGAAGGTGAGCAGAGACTCTGAGGAAAGACTGATCAGCATACAGTAGCAGGACAAAATGATTCTAGAAGTTTTTCCACCAAAAACAAAGTCTGTCTGAGAAAATGTCCAGGTCATATTACAGCCCAAAATACGCATGCATTCATTCATTCATTCTTTCTTTTAGATAGATTTTTGGGTAACACTTTATTTTAGTGGTATTATTACACGTACTTACTGTAAAAATAACAGTAAATTATGCATAATTACATGCAACTAAGACTAAACCAAACCCTATAGTAATTACACGTCATATTACTTAAATGTAATAATTATTTAATAGTATTTAAATATATAGAAACACCGAAACAAGGGCACTTTAAAATAAAATGTAACCTATTTTTCTAACAAAGTACATTTTCCCCTTAAATTCTCATTACTGTGTGGCAAAAAACTACCTAAACTAAAAAAGGTAACAATATTTATACATCGAATGTATACAGCATATTGAAGATTTAATTTAGAAACTATATTACAGTAAGTCTAATGAAAGAATAAACAAATCAATACAACTGGGATCATTACTGTACTGAGGAAATGGGTGAAAATGTGCTTAATTATTATGAAAAAGGTCAATACAAAAATATACACAGTTCTGATTTAGATTTTTATTTTTGTGTATAATTTAATTTTTATTTGTTGTACTAAAATATGTTGCTATAGATGATTTTAAAATAAGCTAAATGTAACAATAAAATGTTAAAAAAAATGAATCAATAAAAAATTTCAACAATTAGTTATAAAAAAAAAAAAGGTGAATATTTTCGAGAATTTGTTTTTCATTTTCAGGAAAAAAAAAGTTTCTCCGCCTGTTTGATTTCTGAATCAGCTTTTTTATTTTCATATAAAAATGCAGTTGCATTAAACAATGGTATAAACATCATTCAATGTAAATTATGATAATCATAATTAATAATCGCAATTACAGTTTCAAGGGAATAATTGGTAACTATGATTTTTGTCATAATCGTGCAGCCCTACTTGTAATGATGAGATTTTAGTAAATTGTTCTGTTGAAGAAGTGTAATTGCTCATTGCTTACAGCTTTTAAAAGTAATTATAATAGGTTATTACTTGATCAGCTTTGTGTAGCTGCTTTATATGTGTCTTTTCCACCTTTCACAGATAACTAAAGTGATGAATGCCATGATAGAGAAAATCTAGACACTTCTGAAATGCAGGTCTGGGGCTATAATGGAAGCAGATGCTCCTTTTATTCTGGGAAGAGCCCTTTTTTCCTCATGGCTGTTTGAGGCAGGGGAGCGATCCATCTGTGTTAGGCCACATGGTTTGGTCTCTGTGCTGAACTTTTGCGTGTCTCATATCCCTCCCCATTTGCACAGCCCATCAATCTACGTCCCCTCTCCCTCTCACTTCTCGTCTTCTATTCACTCGTTCCCTCACTCACACATGATTGCTTTTCCTGCAGAGAGCCTTTTGACACCTCACAGGCTGACTTAAGGGACATATTTGCAGCCTTGAAAATGCATTTACCTACTTAAATGAGATTAGATTAAAAAAAAAGACATTTGTAGTTTACAAGGAGGTGTTTTGATAATGATCAACTTTTGGTTAGGGCTTTTAAAATTAAAGTGTGAAAATCATTTTACTCAACCTCAACAAATTAATTTTTCTGTTGAACACAAAAGAAGATATTATGAAGAATGTTGGTAACCAAACAGTTGACAGTAACCACTAACTTCAATGGTATGGAAAATATCCTATGGAAGTCAATGGCTGCACTCATCTGTTTGGTTACCAACATTCTTCATAATATCTTCTTTTGTGGTGGTGAAACAATTGCTAGAATTTTTTTTAATAAAAAATTACAAATATATGGCAAGTAACATTTAATTAAACATGAAATGTGGAATTAGGAGTGAAATAGTATTTTTTTAGTTTTATGTACAACTTTATTTAAAACTTGGAAAAAAGGTGTATTTGAAAACATGGTCTTCTTCCTTGAAGCTTGATTTGTGGTTTTTTTTTTTTTATATATATATATATATATATATATATATATATATATATATATATATATATATATATTAGGTCTGGGCAAGTTAACACGTTATTATCATGTTAACGCATTAACTGATTAATGCCAATAGTTATTTTTATACACGTTATCACAGTTTTTTTATTATTATGAAAGTCTGTTGCTCACTGGCTCTGAATACACATACAGACAACTCATGGGTAACAGGAGTGGATGCTCCCGATTAAATGATTTAGGCTAAACATCTGCATTCACAAACCACTGTCCACTCTTATTTTTACAGAATATAATGCAACAAGCTCGTAATCACTTCATAAATGGGAAATAAGATGTTTCTGATAGCACGAGAATACAGCAGAGAAGTGCTTGCTCAGCACAGTGGAGTGAATTGTTTTGTTAACTTTGTGGTTTATTATTTTTAGTCGTATGGGACGCAGTAACGCATGGCCCTCTCACAATGTATTGCTTTACACATCTATTGCTTTTGCCACTCAGAAATATTCACGCAATCATGCAGCACGTATCAGAAGATCTGCGCTCTGGCGTGGTTAGTGCTCACACTCACTGATCTATGTATATCTGACCAGCACTATATATATTTAATTTCAAGCCACCTTTAAGGTGTGCGGTAATTCTTTTAGTTCTGAGATGCATCCTAAAAGAACCAAAATTTTGCAAACTCCATTATACAATTTTATTTCTTGCCCTGGTGGCATTTGTATTTTTTTTTTTTTTTTTTTTTTTTTTTTTAGGAAATGCAAGTCTAGGTTATTTTCAATCCCAAGCCTTCCCAGTGTCTTATGTTCAGATTTCATTGCAGCATGAAAGAAAGAAAAGGAGGACCTTGGCATAACTGTTTTCTTCTCTCGTTTGTTCCTCTGCATTTATTGTTAGCAGGACAAGGTCATACAGTATCAAGGCCACTGGATACAATTAGCAAAATACAAGCTCAAGGCCTCTGAAGTCCTCTAAATATCTCTCCTTTTTTAGAAATGTTCAGAAGCAGGCACTTTTCTTTCGGTTTCCTCTTAATTATTTTATGTAAATAGCTTTATTAATGACCATGGATCTTGTGACTGACCGAAGGCCGCTGAAAATGAACATTTGCAGCTTCCCTTTTCTAGCATTGTGTTTGCATGCTTTAAAAAAATTTGATTTCAGGCTTTTTAGAAGTCTGTACCAGTCTGAATATTATTATTATTTTTATTTTTTTTGGCATGTCCACTTCTGTTCAAAACTTTTGAGGGCTAAAGTGGCATTAAATACTTTAGCATTGTTAAAAAGATTTCCATTTCAAATAAATGCTAAACTTACCCTTGGGCATTTATTCAACAGTGAGGAAGTTCCAAAAATGTTAATATTATAGCATCAACTTTTTCATAAATAATATATTTGTATTGTTATGATGAGAGAATGCTTTTGTATCAAGACACACTTTTAAGGACTTTAGTTGTGAGATGGTTTCAGAGAAACTATTCTTATCACAAGTACATTTAATGAATTGTAAGAAATCTTTCTGAATGTTGGAATTTCATCAAATCAACATTAGAATGATTTCTGAAGGATCAAGTGACACTGAAGACTGGAGTAATAATACTGAAAATTCAGCTTTGAATCAAAGGAATAAATTGCATTTTAAAATATTTTAAAATAGAAAAGAGTTATTTTAAATTATGATAATATTTCACAATAATTCTGTTTTTGCTGTATTTTAGTTCAAATAAATGCAGCCTTGGTGAGCATAAGAGACCAACTCTTACTTTGTTAAAACCTTACTAGACCAAAAGGCTGTACAAACAAACTCCATTTTGCACTGCAGTTATTAGAGTTTGATGTTGAGGCCTATTTGCGTATACGTTTCCTGTGCTGCATACCAATTCTTAAAGCAATATTATGCAGTGTTTAGCCTGTTCACTCAGGATCTCTCCCATTTTCCCTGTGCTGTCTGCTATAATCCCGTTAATACCATGGCATTGAGCTCTTCTGTTTTTCCCCAGAAGTCGCTGTCTCTTTTGTAAGCCACACCTTTGGATGAATCCTGTGAAATCTTTCTGAAAACCTCAGTAGCATGAGTTGCATTTTATTGCATCACATTTATGTAGACAAGTGTTCATACATGGGAGATTTCCTTATTATTTTTGTTTTCATTCTGGAGACATTTGCTAGCACAGATGTGACAAGGTTTTCTGACGTTTGGATAAAAGTTTTGAGATTTGTATTTATTATGTTTTATATATTAATTTTTTGTCCAACTTCATTTCTGCCGGAGTGTAAAAGTAAAAGTGTCCTTGTAATTTTGGCTGTTATGAAGCTACTGAAGCACTGGGGCATAAATTCTTAGCTCAGCACTGTCTGAGCCAGCGTTCGGCCACATCGGGCTGTATTTGTCATCCTAAATGGAGCGGAGGTCACAAATGAAGGGGGATCTGAGAAGAAAAGGATCCGGAAGCATCTGTTAAAAGTCTATGAGGGTGGATTGATAGGGGAGGTGTGGCCGTTTATTGGCCTTCCTCCAGCGCCTGGACTTTCATAGCTACACACGTGAGTGATTTATACCTGAGCGGACTGTGGGGTGTGTGCTGTAGGGCTGTGATGTGCTTTTGTTTTACTGTTTGAACTGTCTAACTCCAGACCGTGACTGAAGCGTTGTAAGTCTGTTTGCGGTTTCATCCGCAATCATATTGTGAGCTGTGTTTGTTCTGTGAACACCAGTGTTAAAATAGTTGAAACTTGAGTGACTTTGTGGTTTAAATCATAATCCAGAGAATCATTCAAATGTGACATGTCATTAAGGTTTATCAGACTAAACATAGCATAAAAAAGGTATATATTTGAATTGGATCAAAAAAGTTATTCAAAGAACAGGTATTGTCTTGGTTTTAGGACAACTTTGATGAAACGTTTTGATTCATTTCAAATGTTGACTACTGTATATATTCACACACACACAGATAAATTATTTTGGTTATTGGAAAATGGGCATTATCGCATTTTTTTTTCATGTATATTTGAATACAGTATATTTCAAATAAATACCGTATTTTTCGGACTATAAGTCGCACCTAAGTATAAGTCGTATCAATTCAAAAATAAGTCATGATAAGGAAAAAAACATATATGTCACCCTGGACTATAAGTCGCATTTATTTAGAACCAAGAACCAAGAAAAGAAAAACATTACCGTCCTCTGGCGGCTGTAGACGGTAATGTTTTCTCTTGGTTCATTTCTCTTGGTTCATGTAAAATAAATTTTGATAAATAAGTCGCACCTGACTATAAGTCGCAGGACCAGCCAAACTATGAAAAAAAGTGTGACTTATAGTCTGGAAAATACGGTACTGATATTGTGATTCTAAAATCATCGTTATAATAAATGGGTCACTGTTTTCTAATAGAGGGATTGTGTGTAAAAGGTTTGGGGATAAATCTACTATGATTTCTGTATGCGTGTACACATGGGTTTGAAGATGATCTTCACCATCTCATAGTCCTACAGCTCCTTGGCAGAAAGCAATCTCACATAAAACTATTAGATAAAAAATTCATCCCGCATGCTCTTTCTCCTTGCCGGCCATGCTTTCAACTCTAGTGCAGTGTGATGAACAGCCAGCTGTCAGCTATTAAATCCACTAACACAGTAAAAGAGTTTCTCCTCTCAGCTCAAGCTCCAGCCTTCTCAAAACCCTTACATCGCTTGGAAAACCTTGATGTTGCTGGAACAGTGGAATTCAAAAGCTGGAGAATATTCAGAACCATACTCTGTCTGAAAAAATACAGTGAGTTAGCCGCTTCCTAGGCACCATAATGTCACAGTGTTCAAGAATATATTAAACTTAGCTTTAGACATAACCAAGGTCATATTTTTTTTAATAACCATGCTTAATTCTCAGTAGAAATGGTATCATAGGGTGAAAAGACAGAATATAATATTAAATTTAGTAATTTTCATTAGCTTTTTTTTCATGTGTATAAGTGTGTTCAATATCTTGTTTCTTTATAATTTTATATTGTCTTTTTTAATTTATTTTTTCTTAAGTTTCTATAATTGTTTTCTTTTAGTATTTTATCTATAGACATAACCAAGATTTATTCACAATCAAGGTCATATTTAATGACCACAATACCTATTTTTCCGTAGAAATGGAATTATAAAGTGAAAAGATAAAATAATTGAACATTTATGGCTGAATTTGGTACCATTTGAATACATTTAGTTTTTATTTAGACTTTTAGACAGTTCAGGATTCTTTAAAATAATTTATGCTTCTCTATAAAAAAGAATTATGCTTAAAAAATAGCAAGTTATGCAAGTAATGGAACCTGATGCCTTCCTGCTTCCTTCCTGCCACCTAAGAAGGCAGCATTTGTCAATGTTTCGGATGCATATAGTGGAAAGTTTCAGTGTTTCAGAACAAACTTTCTATATTTACTGGTAAGCAGGTGTTATGTACTACATTCTGCACTTAAAATAAGGCAAAATAATGCTTATATCACAGTATGTCTTCTGCGTGAAGTGAGGTCATTGTTCTGTGGTTTTACATTGGTTTGCTGGTTATGGGCATGTAATATTTCGTCATTCTTGTCATGCTGAACTACAATAATCACTGTATTTGCATCATTGTAAGGGGTAGGTATGGATGTTAATAAACCAAAATGTAATAGATAGCAAATTTAATTTATTTTTATTTTCTGGCCATAGCTGTATCCCTTCTAGACACAACTGGGTTTCCTGGCTGAAGCCCTGTCCGTGGTGCTGAAGTCTCTGGTCTGGTGGTAGCAGTGCGTTCCATCAGCGGCTGACACATGTTGGGCTTTTGGCCACCCTGCCTCCCGGCGCTCTATTAGAGCACAATAATTGGCGTCCAGGCAGGTGGAGAGCATGAACTCATATCAGCAGCAGTATTATTAAATTTATTTGGAGAGCGGAATTTATTTGTCCTGAGGGCTTGTGTTTGACACACGCTGACAGAGGACTATACACTTTTACATGTGCAGAAAATGTGTGCAGTTATAGTACATGCTGAAAAGTAACAAATGTGGTTAAAGTTTAGAGGCACCTGTTTATGAATATTAAGTGCATTTGTGTTTTTGACAATATTATTTCTTCCTTCCTTCCTTGAGTATATATAAATTAGCATGTCATGTAGAATGTCCTAGTTGGCCTTTTTCGTAAAACTAATGTGGACAGATAGTTACAATTTTTTTTTTTTTGTATTCATCTCCTGACTTGTGCATGTCCACAACTATATCCCAGAGATCTTTTGACAGTGCTTTGCCACCCATAGTTGACTGTTTGCTTTAGTTGCACTACCAAGGACTGAAAAGCTCCAGGAAATCTCTTTTCATGCTGAGCTCATCAAAATGAGCACAGCCGATCACAGTCAAATGGCCTTGTGTGCCATTGATAAGGTGATTAGCTACACCTGATTTAGTTTAGTCATTTTTAGGTGGGAGGGGGGGTGATCCTTTTTCCAAATCAGTCATTCAGTTTTTTTTTTTTATTATTATTATTTTATTTATTTATAAAAAAAAATTTACGATATGTTGGTGTTATATCTTTCGCTTTAATGTTATAAGTTCCACTAAGTAAATACAGCTGGATTAAACCAAAACTCAGTATTCATTTCAGGCTACAAAGTAACGACATTTTATTATTTTAAGGGAGGTATTTTCATTACCCACTGTATATAGAAAATTGTATAGGAGTCAAAACATCAAACAAAAACATTTTCAAAACACAAATATTAAGAAAGGAATTGTATTTCACTATTTACAAACTATTTTTAAAAAAATCAGTTTAAGGCTTTGTATGACCCTTTTTAAGACCTGCACAAATAAAATGAACAACGTATGAGCAGCAGGGTATAATAACTGACTATGGTAACATATTAAACAGTAAAATGACATGATGTACAGTTCAGATACAGGTTTTCACAAAAAAATTTTTTTATAAAATAAACACATTTCAGTCTTTAAACCATGTTTAACAAGGGATGAGTCAAACATAATTTATTATATTTAAAACATAAATCTTAATGTCTTAATTGTTTAGATTTTTAGAAGACACATTCACGACTTTCACATTTACAACATTGCATGTTTGCTGAATTCTATTATGGTTGAGTTTTTGCATCGGTCGGAACAAAAACAGAAGTAGGGCTTATTGTAAATGTAAATCACTTACGTGTATAATAATCAGTGATGCAAATTGTTTTTCTGCCACTAGGTGGAGCTTTTGAAACAGCAGAAATATAGCGGTTTCCCCAGTAATGGCTGTGCACAAAGCACTCATAAGCACTGCTTTATCAGGAATTATAGGAAAGATTAAATGAAACCATTCTCTAGGCAGTCGATTCCCTTCAGAATCACATTCATATGAAAACAGCCACACCACATTTTGACTTTGAAACAATATTTAATTAAAGAACTTGTAGCAATTTGAAATGTAATTATAACATTAAGATGTATCGCGAGGCTTGTCTTTCTGTCCCCAAATTTAAGACCTCTTTAAATCTTTAAAGAGAGCTTTTCTTATACCATTTTAAGGTATTTAAGACTTTTATGGCCTTAAATTTGAACTAAATTTAAGACTTAAGGACCCTTGGGAGCTCTCTGTGCCTTTCAGAGCACAGCACAAGATTTTTTTGATAACGTCCTCTTTTTACCCTGACCGACTTTTCAAAGTCTGCAAAACACCCCGTACTTGAGAATTAGTCACAACCCGAGTATGAAATGAGTGGAAATGAATGTGATTTAATGTGCATGTGGGACCATCTCTCTTTTTATTTTTGCTTTTCTTTAACAGCATGCCACATGACAGCCACAGTTAAAGTTAAAGACACGATAGAATGTTCTCAGGTGTTTGGGCCAAAGTGCCCTGGGCGTGTTACCCTTCATCTGTCAGTCAATACGAACCACAAGCCACTTTGCTGAAATTACATAGTGGGCTCTGAAGTGGCAGATCACAGTGAATGCGCTCATCCTCATTTGGCTGTGATGTTGACTCTGCAGATGGATATCCGTATCCTATAAGACATTCACACAGAGATCTGAACTCTTGCAGAACCATCTTCAGTTGAATGTGTGCCTGCTGATGGCATTAAAGACTCTCAGGGTGAATAGCCTTTCTTTTCTTCCTCTTTCATTAAGAGCCGCCCATGGCTCGTCAAACATGCTTTCATTCCGAAAAGCACATCAGTTTGCTCTTAATCGCATCTTTGAAAGATAAGAACTGAAAGGGGGGAATGCTTTTGCCAATTACAAAGCCAAACGTGCAGCTAAATCATCTCTTTATGCATGTTTCCACTGGAGCAGTGTGCAAACCAGAAAATATCACTTGTGTGATTTTGATTTCACCTCTTCCCTCAGGCTAGTGTGGTGAAAATTCATTTTGATGCTCATATTGACACTGTTACAGCATTCATACTGCATGTTTAATAATATATATATTATATATATATATTTATTAGTGTTGTCAAAAGACCCGGTACTTCAGTACCAAGTCGGTAGGCCCACTAAAATTTTTTAAATGTGACTGTACCAGGTTTCTTTAAGTACCGGTAGTACCGAGGTCCCGTTCAAACCCGGTTCAGCGCTATGATTTCCAGGAAGCAGAAAACGAGGACGGAATCTCAAAATCCAGTCATGAAAATGAAACTTACATTTTAATATGGACAGTCATGGAATTTGTCAAAGTGAGCATAAATTAATCAAATCAAATCTCCATATGGACCAGTATCTGTAAATGTTAAGCCGCATATTGTTTAAAATATAAATCCGTGTTCTGCGCGTCTCTGTGTGAATTAATGAATGGCAGAGACGTGCAGGTTTGTTTTCTACATAGACTGAAGCGCATGACGCTTGCATTAATTTCAGCATCTGAGCTTCAGAGTTCTCTCTCCATCAAGCGATCTGAACTTTTCAGTTCATCTCAATGGACGCACAGCGCACCTGTAAAGTTATTTGATGCTCTGTAAACTCTTTGTGAAGGCGCATGACTCACCGTCACTTTACTGATAGCGCTGTTTCTCACACATGCAAAGAGAGAGAGAGCGAGAGTCTTACCACGCTGAATCGACACGCTATATGTAAACTATTCTTTGTTTTCTTCTCCTGTCAAAATAATGGAGTTCATTTAGAATAGGGCTTGGGCGCCGCGTTGCATTCTGGGATGTGGCGGTCCTGCTGGCAGCCTTGCGAATGTAAACATACATGAAGTCGAACGAGAAGAAGCAGAGTTACGAGAAAGAGAAAAGATGGTAAAATCGTGAAAAGGTTGTGGGATTTATAGGGATACGCTAAATATGGATGCCAGGGACCATTATGTGGACAAAATCGGCACTAATGGTTTGGATCCATATGAAATTCCCAACAAATAGTGGAGTAACGTTACCAACGGAGACTTGCTGCCGCACTTCGGCTACCTTGTTTGTTTTGTGAGCGCCTACACTTCAGAATAGTTCCAAAGCTACAAGTCATTGAAGTCTCATGTACAGTTCACAAATGGATGGGTATTTTCCTGTAAAATATCCCGTTAGCTCTTCAATCGGACCTGTCAAGTCTCTGTGTTGTTGTCCTGTTGCTACTCCTTGCCCTTCCAGCTAGGGTGACCACCTGCTAATAAGCCCAAGGGGGGACAAGGGGTATGTTTCTGAGGGACAATGTGGGACACCCCATGGGCAGACTCACTGATAGTGGTTTACCCATTTCTAGCACATACCACCATACATGGTATATTAATAATGCCCTATTCCCCTAAACATGTGTAACTGCTGATGTATGCTCATGACAGAATTGACAGATGCACTTCCACTTACGATTTACTTTATCTATTTTATTTATTTTTCATTACAATTTATTCACTTTAAATAAATTATAATATAAATGTATAGGATTAAAATGAATTGTAGTTGCTCAACACCACAGGAACAGTTAAAAAAAAAGTCTAACATCACAACTCAAGGGAAGGGAATTCCCTCATTCACTAATCCCTATATAATGTATGGCAGTTGAGTTCACTATATAAGGAAGGAGTGGATTCGGACAGTGACCTATAGCCTGCGCGTGAGACTTGGAGCGGTTGCAAAAACATTGCCATATGTACTTTTATATTACATGTACCTAATTTTAGAAAATAATAGCTACTAATAGCAATAATACTCAAAATTACTTTATATTGCAGTTATACATACCTCCGCGTCAGCTTTGTGGTTTCATCCATGGTATATAGTAATAATAATATATATATTTCTTGTAATGCTTTTATGTTCATAATCATTAATTGCTATTAAAATAACGTACTGAGAACAAAAATAAACACACATAAACGTTCATAATTATGTATTTATTAGCCTACTTTTAGTATCTTGACACTTGCTCAAGCAGCGTTTTGAGCTCAGATAAGATGGTTGTAGAGTGTCCTCAGACGACTGTTAATTTTACATCGGAATACACTACCTGTTATTAACGGAAAAATGTAAATTATCCACCAAATTATCATCATTTTTGTAAGTTAACAACGATGCCACCTCAGTAAATTAGTCAAATAGTAAACTGAGTTATTGCCTACATAATTGCCTACATTTTTAAATAAATAAATGACTATATTTCTTCCATGTTTTAATTTTAATAGCAAATCCCCTTTATTTACCAAAAATAAAATGTTTAAATTTCATAAATTAAAAGACAAATTAAAATTGGGTGAAATTTGTTTACTGTTTTTCATAATTATATAACTTGTAGAAAAACTTTAAACACAATTGTAAATAAGTATAAAGAATGGCATTGGTTTTATTTTTAGTGCTAAAAAAGTTTTTTTTTTTTAATTAGCATATTTTTGTGTTTTGCTTTGGTACCGAAATTGGTACCGAGAACCGTGGATTTTCACTGGTATCGGTACCAAATACTGAAATTTTGGTAGAGTGACAACACTAATTTAGTGTATATATATTGTTAACTTGTAAAGCTTTGTTTATAAAATAGGGAAATCAGTTTGGCTGTACTGCTCACACAACTTGCAAAATA